>NC_090657.1:103723117-103908117 GCF_040937935.1 Hyperolius riggenbachi
TTTAATCGTTTTTTCAATCAATTTTCGTTCAGTTCTATGAAAACCGATTGAAAAAAAAAGATCGAAAACAATGATTAAAACGATCTAAAAATCTGCCAGAAAATTGTATGCATTAAGCTAAAAAAGAAAAAAAATAAGATACATAAGGACAGACCGCTCCTCTCATGGTCCCCGCGTTCCAACACTGGCTCCGATCGGTCGAATACTGCTATCTGCAACCGCAGGACGCTTCAGAAGTCTTCGGGAGCCTGAGTGCTCCCGAAGACAGGTGGCTCCGCCCCTCTTGGGCGCTCACGCATGCGCAGTACAGATCTGCCCGTCTTTCAGAAGGTAAATTTCAGAGTGTAGGAGAGGAAAGATTTTACAATGGGCAAACAAAGACTAAACCATTTATATATATATATATACCGTATTTTTCGGAATATAAGACGCTCCGGCATATAAGACGCACCTAGATTTAGAGGGCAAAAATCAGGAAAAAAAAATAAACTAAACCTAGGTGCGTCTATGGTGCAGGGGCTTCTTATGGACCTCTAACTCCCCCAAAACTGTCTTTATCTAAGCTACACTGCCCATCTATACTAACACCTGCTACACTACACTTCACTTCACCCCTGCTGCCCCCATCAACTACACATTACTTCACTAACCCCTACTACAACTACACTACACTACACTACACTACAGTATACTACACTTCCCTCACTAACATCTGCAGCCAACCCAAACTACACTACACTTCACTAAGTAACCCCTTCAGCCAACCCAAACAACACTACACTACACCCCTGCTGCATCTCACCTGATCCTGTCGCCGCGATCCTACCCTCCTCCATCTGCCTGTCATCACCCGAGAGTCGCAGCCGCCATCATCTGAGGGTCCCATTAGGTGTCATCAGAGGGTCCAGCAATCCCATCCAGTATCCCCGCTCTTTAAGTGTCCAGGTTGCCGGATCCTCTTCGCTGCAGTCATGCTTGTATGCAGCCCCGGGGTGATCACGCGGTGATTACGCGCTGCCGGGGCCGCCTTCCTCCATAGTTACAGCGTCCTCTTCTTAGATACAGTGCCCCGTTCTGCGTGACGAGCGGCGCACGTGCGCCTGACGTCATGCGTGACCCCGGCGCACATGCGCCGCTCGTCATACAGAAGGGGGCACTGTATCTAAGAAGAGGACGCCGTAACTATGGAGGAAGGCGGCCCCGGCAGCGCGTAATCACCGCGAGCCTGCATACAAGCATGACTGCAGTGAAGAGGAGCCGGCGACTTGGACACTTAAAGAGCGGGGATCAGTCGGGGATACTGGATGGGATTGCTGGACCCTCTGATGACGGCTGCTGCGACATTGGATGATGGCGGACAGACGAAGGAGGCTAGGATCGCGGCGGCAGGATCCGGTAAGTATGTTATGGGGCGAAAATACCGTACCTTTGGAATATAAGACGCACCCACTTTTTCCCCCCAGTTTTGGGGAAGAAAAAGTGCGTCTTATATTCCGAAAAATACGGTATATATATATTTTTATTTTTTTTTATTATTAATTACATTATTATGAATACAGTGCTTAATGGTAAGGACTTACGAGGCGAAAATGCTAAAAAAAGTAAATTACCTGCCTCATCTTTTATGGCACGGAGGACGCCGTCCGCGCCGATCCGCCGGGTCCCCCCGCTCATTAGCCCCCCGGGCCGGCTGCCGACCCCACGGCCCGGGCTCTCCTGCCTCCCGCAATATGGCCGCTGCCTTTGGCCGCGGCTGCGCAGTCCGCCTGGCCGCGAGTGCGGCTGCGCAGCTCTAGGGCCAGCCCCCCTGATCCACGCTAAAGGAAGCGGCCATATTTGGGGGTGGCAGGAGAGCCCGACCCGGGCCGTGGGGTCGGCAGCCGGCCCGAGGGGCTAATGAGCGGGGGGACCCGGCGGATCGGCACGGAGGGCGCGGACGGCGTCCTCCGTGCCATAAAA
This sequence comes from Hyperolius riggenbachi, assembly GCF_040937935.1. Classification (NCBI taxonomy): domain Eukaryota; kingdom Metazoa; phylum Chordata; class Amphibia; order Anura; family Hyperoliidae; genus Hyperolius; species Hyperolius riggenbachi. Next base: position 103,725,077 of record NC_090657.1, read on the forward strand.
GATAAGGCAGGTAATTTACTTTTTTTAGCATTTTCGCCTCGTAAGTCCTTTAATGGTGGCCGCTAATGATCCAATCTTTTTCATCCAATCTTACCATTTCTATGTAATACAACGAAACTGCCTAAATTATCCATTCAATATATTTACTCAATTTACCCTTATACTACATGGAAATGGTAAGATTGGATGAAAAAGATTGTATCATTAGTGGCTACCTTAAGGCACCGTCATTCTCAATATCTGGCATGTATACCCAAGAGTGGAAGACATGTTGGGGTCAGTCTGTGCCTATGTTTGTCCATAAGTTTTGAGATTTAACAAATTTAAACTGTATGTAAACAAACTTCAATCAGTGTATTATATAACTAAAAGCACAAAATAATGTTGCAGCATTGATGCATAATGAATGGAGCTCTCCTAACTATTATATATGTCAGGGTGTACTTGAGATGATGTTACCTACAATATAGGGTGTTTAGTATACATGTTTTTTCTTGAGGGGTAGATTATGATAACGTTGGGAAACATTTCTTGCAGGGATAAAGCCCTCTGAAATTAAAAAGAAAAGAAAAGTAGACTAGGGCTGTCCTCGGACATTAATGCTGTCTGACAAATTACGTATCTGCAGGAAACAGTAGACGATGATTGGCCAGGGCACTGAATCTCTGCAATGTTTCTGTGACACTTTACTGTGCCAAAGGAAACTTGACTCATGAAAATATTCATACTGACATATTGCACTGGCACTAAACCCTGCCTTTAATTTGGAGCCAATCAGAATGAAGGGTGCGGTGATAAATTAGCATAAGAAAGGCAAAAGAAAGAATGTTATGGGTGAGGCCAAGTGCTAGGAGCAATATTGGGTGGGGGGCTCTGGGGACAGACAATGAGGCTGGGAGAGATAGAAATATTGGAGCAGACAGGATTAGAGAGATAACACAGAAACTGCAAGAGAGAGGGAATGAGAGAGGGACAAAGGGGAGATCAGGGACACAGAGTGGCTGAATGACAAGGAGTGACAAACACAGAGTGACAGTCATTGAAGGAAATTGCTATAGTGTGCAGGAAAGGGAATTTCATCACTTTATTAGAAGGGGAGAGATAGTGGAAGAGAGATGGATCTGCAACGGTGACAGAGAATGGGATAGACAGACTGCAGCATTGAGTACAGAGAGAGAGAGGGAGATATAGTCTGCAGCAGTGAGGGGGTAGAGCGGAGAAGGGAGGGAGAGATTGCAGTGGAGGAAGAATAAAGAGTACAACAGAACACAGTTGTGGGGATTAGAAGACAGAGACTGCAGCTATTCCAGACGACAGTCAACCTGGCGCACACAGCTAGAGTGCTGGCATTAGTGAGAGCCGAAGAGACGCTGCAGTAGTGAGAGCTGACTAGCGGAGAGTCCTGCTGTCCATCAGGTCAGGTGCTGCAGTACAGAGTGTAGGACAGGGACCTGCCACAGTAGACAGGACTGCTGGTGGATAAGGAGAACGCCTGGGATCTCAGCAGGTGTACTTGGGCCACAGGACCCTAGAGGAGTGCCACCTACAAGGAAGAAAGTGTTCCACGACTGAACAGGACATTACCAAGACACTTTGCTATTGCTCTCGTGACAAAAGACCCAGTGACGGAATCAACGCCACCAGCAATTGAGGGGAACAACAGCAATACTCTGAACATCACAGCAGGCGACAGTCACTTCGATTGAGTGAGAAAGTATCGCTTAGCCTGGTATTCTGTGCATAGTATCAGCTAAGTGTGTAGATAGTAGTAGCACATTCTACATCTGTTTTGACATCGAGTTCTTTGCTGATCTCATTGGACAACATGACGGAAATAACAGAAATCGATCCGCAGAATTCTGAGCAGCGTCTCCCTGTGACCAGCAGCAGCGGAGGGTGCGGACTCCCACAGACCAAGGTACCCAGAAAAAAAAAATGTATATTTAGTCTCATCAGACAAACCCAATGCCCATTCCCATCCCATATACATTCCACAACTTTATCAGTGCTCATATTTGTGGCAGACAAGCTATGTGACTATACAGGAATGTCGTATCCAACAATTGTACTGTTCTTCACCTTTCCATAGTCCACCACCTTACCACTACAAGGTTCTCTATCTACTTCTACGTGATCCTAAGTCTGATGTGTCTAGATTGTTATAATGTCTGTGTAGGACCCACTTTTCCCTCAACAGAGCTCCACTGGGTAGAACGCCTATAGCTAAGCTGGCAATGTTTTGCCTATAGCTAAGCTTATTGTTCCCTAGCACAAAAAGAAGTATGGGGCGTGTGCATGTCAAAAATATTCTGCAGTGAGATTTTTATAATGTTAAACTATTATCTGTCTGACATATGAATTAAAAGTCGAGTTTAAAAGGAACTCAAAGTAAAGAATGTATTAAAGGTGCAATTGCTGAATTTTTTTATTTTTTTTTTAATTAAAAAAGCTACTTGACTAACTGTTATGCTGATGTATTTGTAAGCCCCGTACACACACCCTAGATAAAAACTCCCCCGAGGTATCCGATTACGACCGTCTCTGCCAAGTGTACAGCAGCCCCCGACCCCCTCCCCGCAGCGCCGCATGGGGGATTGGGTCCCGAACACTGGCGGGCAACATACCTCATGCGTGTACAAGGCTTAAATCCCAGTCCAATAACGAGCATGCAGATGAGATGTTCTGACGCAAGTAGCTGCATGCTTGCTGCAGGTGTGTCTCTCAGATGAGACCAAACCCAACATGTCAGCAGCACAGCCAGGCAAATTCCACTTCTAATGTGGTAACAATATAGCATCCTCCATATTCATCTCACTTAAAGGTTCCCTATAAAAGCCATTATAGGATTCTGCAGTACATTACAAATTGTGTTTAGTCTACTTCCTTTCAGGATGAGTAGTAGCACATGTACAATATTAGTAAATATGAAAAGCTATCCAGTAAGAGTGTAATGACATTGCAATGACATACCCCCCCACCCCCAAAAAAATGCATTCGAAATTAAAGACTGCTTTGTTTGTATTGAAATCGACTGACAGGGTTGTGTTGGATTCAACAGTTAGTGAATTTTAGAGTCAGAAACTTTATGTGTGAGGCGTTGGTTGTTTTTTCACGTTAATTATTTTGCATGCCATATGTGGGGGGCTTCCTAAAGGTGTCCATCAACAGTGAATTTTTTTATTGAACCATCGATTTTCTTGTTCAGATCAAAAGAAAATATATTTAATCAATCCACAGCATTAACGGATCCAAACTATTCCCTATAGTAAAACCAGTTGCCATTTGTATGTGTGCCGATCGACCCGTTTTTTTAGGAAACAATTGATAATGCATTCCCCCTGTGTCTTCTTACAATACGATCTGAACAATTTAGGGATTCTTCAAGACATATCCTCCTATCCAGTGGCGTAGCTAAATAGCTATGGGCCCCAGTACGAGTTTACCATGGGGCCCCCCCAAGTACTCTATACACAACACAGTGTCAGAGGTGCAAGAAGGGATTGGGGAACAGCTTATTAATGATTATTCTCATTCAAAGCATTTATAGACGTGATCATTACAAGCACGGGACCAATAAAGAGCGAATACTGCAGTTGAGGGAGGGCCCTAAGGGGCCCTTCTGGCACACGTGCCCCGTTGCGGTTTAGACCTCTGCAACGCCATTGGTCCGATCACAATCATTGGCCATAAAGTTGGCTAAGAAAACATTACGAAGAAGGCAGATATTTATACTAGTGACTGCTATTCAGACATGCAGACATATATGTCCCACAAATGCCCCAAAAAACTAAAGATAGATTAAAATGAATGAGCACAATAGGACTGGATTGGTAAAAAACCTAAAGGTATTTACTTGCACAGAATCAAAAAGTCCTTTCAATTTTGTTTGAAATGTTGATTGTTTCAGAGAAGAAAATGATGATCTAAAGTTACCTCATCTTTTGAGCTAAGGTTAATATTATGTATTGATTTATAAAGCAGCAACATATAGCACATTGCTTAGTAAGGGCCATCTGCAATAAATTAGTATGGGTCCTCTGGAGACACAATCACATAAAGCATGACACAGAAGGGTAAGGGTGAGTTCACACTATGTTCCGGTGCATTAGAACATAAGATGCAATCGCGCAGCAATGGTCCCACAATGACGTACATGGCAGTTTGGTGTAGATGGCTTTTTGGCGCAAGGTGAACCAAATGATGGCTCACCCTGCTGCTGGGGTGGGGATGTGTTAAATACTATTCTCCCTCAGAGTCGTAGCAACTCGGAAGAAGAAGTAATTCGGGGTCCGGCAATCGCCGAGGCACGGACTATAGCATTACTGCTATAGCCACGCCAAGCTTTGGCGCTACGCGGCGGGCACCAATAAGCCCTGCTTCGCCCACAGTGGGCCCATTCACATAATTGCATTGGCTCTGAATGCATCAGGTTTCATCACAATAACACGAGTTGAGCTGTACGCTACTGTAAAATGTTACTCCCATGTTACAAAAGACTGGCAATGAGTTACTGTGTACTGCGCTTTACCAGAAGACACTAATTCTGAAATTGTTGCGATAATGATAATTGGTGTGAGCCTACGAGAACCCTGCCTCAGGCTTACAGACTAATGCTGGGCATACACGGCTCATTTTCTGCGCCGGAATTGAGCCGCTAGGTTGATCCCGGCGCGTCCACGCTCGTCCCCGCAGGCGCCGGATCGATTCCCGCTCGTCCCTGCGGGCACTTCCTTATCTGCGCTTCATTTTTTCTTTTGTCCTGCCCGACGGTATCGAGCACGGAATCGATCCAGCGGGTCATCGGACACGTCGGATATTATCAATCGAGCCATCAGCGGCTTGATTGATAATAAAAAACTAACCGTGTATGCCCAGCATTAGAGATCCAATCTTCAGACAATAGTTTATCTATAATAATCATTTTCAAGCCAGCTGTTGTGTGTCTGTATGTACTTCTGACCCGGGCACGCCCCCTCCTGCCCCACCCTGCTCTGATTGGCGGCTGCGTCCATCTGCCCCACACACCCCCAGCCCGCTACGATTGGGCGTGGTGCTGATTGGATGAAGCATGCGGTGAAAGCGACATCCAGAGAGATGGCATACACACTCCTGCCCTGCACAGCATGGCACGTGCCACCAGCTACCTAGTAACTTAGTAAAAATGATTTATCAACAACAAGCCGCTCCAGACATTCCCTCAGATTGATCGGATTTAGACTTCTCTCTGTATATCCCCACTTTACTATACAAGAAAAAAAAATTCTCTCCTAGCCAATCAAATTTTTCATTGAAATCAACTGGCAATGGGTGTGTGCCGAGATCTGAAGAGGATTATACTCTTATCCATCATTATCCAATTCTGATAAAGGGAGCAGAATTGGGCGATAATCTATCTACCGGTTATGTACTGTATAACTTAACCTGTTCCAGTTTAACCTCATGCAGTTAACATTGGCTGAGTATCCAGCAGTATGTTGCTTTCTGTTATACATTAAATCAAACATTATTGCCATAAACCAGTATAAAAGCAGAGACTGAAATGTGGAACCCAAAATCAAAAGAGCAAGGATTAGCAAGCCATTTTCAACAAACCCCGTTTATGAATTATTAGCGCCAACATACATATAATCTCTCATCAACCTTCAAGCTTGCATGCACGCATGATCCCATTCATATTCCTGTTCTGCAATATTCCTAGACTGCCCACCTCCCCCCTTCCTTACCTCCCATCAAGCGAATCTGTACTTAATATTTACAATCTCCAAGAAAGTCTCTCCTGGGCAGCCTCCCGACCTACTTTACCCAGGAGCTGACTCTATCCATCCCAAGTCAGCTGCGATACTGAGAGGTTTGACGAAATTGCTAACAGACTCTTACATAAATCTCTAATTAAGTCTTTTGCTGTAATCCTGTTGTGTATGTCTTGTCATCTGTGAATGTGTCTTTCCAGATACGGTAAAGTCTGCGCCTGACATCAGCTTCACCAAACACATTACAGAGACTTGCTTTCTGATTCCGTCTGTTCATTAACATGCTTGTTATGCCATTAAGGATTTATAAAAACAAACAGTTGCTTAATTAGAAAGCTGCCCACAGACATTCAAGGGTGGTGCACTGGTGGGACATGCAGGCCCAGTCAGTGCCACCACCCTCTGGGCACTTTATCTGGTGAAGAACCTGCTCAGAGGACAAGGAACTAGGGACCAGGGCAAAAATTAAACCGATCAGATGGGTGGGTTGTGTCAGGTCAGGCCAGGCCGCTGTCATCTGATGTTTGTCTGTATCTTTAAGCGGTCCTCTCATATTACAGAACCTTCCCCTTAAAGTGGACCTAAGCTGTACTGCCTAAAACTCGTTAAAAAGACACAGCTACAAGAAATCAAGCTGCCCAAAAAAGAACCCCTAATGAGGTCTGCAAACATAAAAGGAATCTGCCCGCTTTTGAGACATTTTCATGATTGAGGACGCCATACAGTTTTACTCATAGTAATGGGGGTAGCATCTTCCATTTTTAAGAAGATGAACCCAATTCATGCTCCTATGCTTCCTGACTGGCATCTATATTTTACATTGCTCTTCTACAATGCTTCTGGGAGAAAGACCTTGTGATTTTGCCTTGGCAGATATCCCTAACATACGCTGCAATGTTGCTGAGAACATAGCAATAACTGTAACAATTAAACCAGTTGCTAAGGGTCCCACAACCAGGAAGAGGCCTATTTTCTTCCCCCCCTAGCTTTTGATGGCATACTTTAATTAAGCATGGGGCTTGGTTGGCGTCGTGGAATATGTGCAGTGTGGGCACTGGGGAAATTAAGAAATTAATGTATACACAGACATGAAGAGCCTTCAGAAAAGCTTGGTTTAGCTGAATCTCTTTAAAACATTGTGATTAAATTGTGTGGGGTTCTACCCAGGGCCGGATTTACCATAAGGCACTGTAGGCACGTGCCTACATGCGCCTGATGATGGAAAGGCGAGTCACTCCCCTCCCGAAGCACCTCCCTCCTTTTTTTTTTTTAGAAAAATCGCAATGCTGCTGTGTGAACACCCTCATAGGGTTTCAGTAGCCAAGCGCTCAGAAGCACTCTTAGTGTTCACCAGCCCCTAAGTAGTTTTTTTTACTTTACTAAGATTGCTTTTTACTAAGTACCTTTTTGCTTAGTAACGTTACTAACCACATGGGGTATGTGTATGAACGAACGGTGAGTGGAGCTTGGAGCAAGCGGCATCCCCGGACAGGTATTGTACAGAGTGCACTGGGGGCACAATAAACATTAGCGGAGGGGGGCAGCATCCTTGGGCCGTGAAGGGCGGTGGATGCGGTGTCACAAGGCAGATTCAGGATTGATTTCAGCATGAAATTGATCGGGAATCGGCCTGTGGTGTATGGGCAGCAGACAGATTTGATTAGAGAGAGATTTGTCTCTTGGTCGAATCCGCCCATCATCGCTAGATGTATGGGTACCTTAAGAAAATAAGCCCTGGAGCCTTATCACATGATTTTTACTGAACATCTCCCTCTCTCAAAGATTTCACTTTGATAGAGACACCATCTCTTTAGTAAGTAAATAAAGTGGGGAGATTAATTGCATGACTGATTATGAAAGCTGCAGGGTTATTCTTTGTCTGGCATGCCCAGATCCCTCAGGAGTTGCTCCTGAGGAAATACCGGTGCAAGTTCTTCCACACAGTCTGTTGTGTTAAGATCAGGGCCGGATTTAGGGCAAGGCCGATGGCCATGGCCTAGGGCACCACAGGAGCAAGGGCACCAAAGCATCAGGCTAAACTGGTGCAGCATTTGCAAATGCTGCAATGCAGGGAGATCTGGCGAGTGCCTGACCGCAGTACTCTGCTGCTAGCCGCCTGTGCAGCAGCCACCTTGCTCTCTGTGCTCGTTTGCATTGGGGCTGGTGGCTACGGACTTGGGCAGCATTGGAGACGGAAAGGAAGAGGAAACGTATGCACTCGAGACAAGCAATGAGTGATACTAATGGCTGCTGCGGTGTAAAGGCAAGCTGGCTACCTATACTGAAAGGGGGATGGGAAAAGGAGGGCTTAAGGGAGTCATCTGGCTAACCAAACTAGAGGGAAAGGGGGAGGGGTCATCTGGCTACCTATACTGGGGGGGGGGGTCAACAGGCTACCTACACTGGAGGGAAGGGAGGGAGTGGTCATCTGGCTACCTATACTGGGTGGGGGGGGTCAACAGGCTACCTATACTAGAGGGTAGGGGGAGGGGTCATCTGGCTACCTATACTGGAGGGAAGGAGGGAGGGGTCATCTCGCTACCTATACTGGAGGGGGGCAGCTAGTGATAGTGGCCTTGGGCGGTAAAGAGTACAAATCCGGCCCGGGTTAAGATCGCAATGCAACTTAGCCGAAAAGTTGCACTGCCTGTTACTGCTGCAGTGTGACCATACAGTACAATGAAAGTATATCTCACTGCCATGGTAAACGCACATATTACATTAGTTAATGAACCACATGCTTTGTGTTACTTTCTTGGAACCCTCCGTACCACACAATGTAAAATGCCCCATAGGAAAATCATTGCATATTGTCCATTGGGGAGCAACACAAAGGACTCGGTGTGGGAGGGCCCTTAGATAGAATTAACTGGCAATAAAGAACTGGAATACAGAATGTACTGTATGTAGATTTTACCCCAATGATCCCAAATGATCAATTCCACTCTGTTTGACATTGATTCAGAAAAGGATCAATTCCCCCATACAATAAAAAATAGATTTCAGCAGGTAATTATTGAGTAGTCAATCGAAACTGCAACATAGTACTGTTCGATGCAGTGCAACGCTTTAGGTCTGAGATTAACTGCCGCTCCTGCACACGTCGGATTGGCTAAACTTTTACATCTGGTCCAATCAAAACGTCTGATCAATTTTAGGCCGGAAATTGATCAGGCATTTTTGTGGCATCGATTCCCAGCAGGTTCGATCACAGTGATTGAATCTGCAAGGAAACAAAATGGGAAAATCTATGTTTGTATGGTCTGCCTAACCCTATTCAGGAAATTAGTAGTCCACCATGGTGTCATTTTCTGATTACTTTTTATATTTCATTCCTAGGACCCTTCCCAATCTATGTTCTAAATAAGCACCCTTGGCTTAACCAATCTACCTATATACTCACTAACCGAGCAGACCTTGTAAAAAGGATCATTTGAAAAGACCGCAAGTGGGGCGCGGCTATCTTCACTATAGATTATAGAGGTTATACAGAAATCTTGGCGCTGAAAGTATTCAATTGGTGCCCGCTATAATAGCGGCTACAATTTGTAACCGCTATTTTAATGTGTTGCCGCTATTTGTAGCTGATATTTTCTATGTGTAGCTGCTATTTGTAGCTGCAGAGATTAAGGGTTAGGCACCACCAGGGGTGGATTTAGGGTATGACACCACCAAGGGAGAGTTAAAGGTTAGGCACCATCAAGGGGGGTTAAGGGTTAGAGTAGAGAGAGGTTAAGTTAATAGTACTCTATATGGCTACAATTGTAGCCGCTATTTGTAGATACAGAGATTAAGGGTTAGGCACCACCAAGGGGGAGTTAAGGCTTAGGCACCACCAAGGGGGTTAAGGATAACAGTAGGGAGCGGTTAAGTTAATAGTACCCTATATGGCTACAATTGTAGCTACTATTTGTAGATGTGGAGATTAAGGGTTAGGCACCACCAGGTGTGGGGTTAAAGGTTAGGCACCACCAAGGAAAGTTAAGAGTTAGGCATCACCAAGGGGGTTAAGGGTAAGAGCAGGGAGTGGTTAAGTTAATAGTACTCTATATGGCTACAATTGTAGCTGCTATTTGTAGATACAGAGATTAACCTCCCTGGCGGTTAATTTTTTTTGCCAAATTGGCAAAAAAACTTTTATTTTTTATTTTTTATTTTTTGTTTCATGTAAAGCTACCAGAGTGGTAGCTACATGAAACACCACTAGAGGACGCATGTGTCCCTCTAGTGCGATCGTCGCCGGCATCTATAGCAAACAGGGGGACGCGTATATAACGCGTTCCCCTGTTTGGCTTCTCCTGTCGCCATGGCGACGATCGGGATGACGTCATGGACGTCAGCCGACGTCCTGACGTCAGACACCTCTGATCCAGCCCATAGCGCTGCCCGGAACTCATTGGTCCGGGCAGCGCAGGGCTCTGGCGGGGGGGGGGCCTCTTTCGCCGCTGCGTGCGGCCGATTGCCGCAGAGCGGCGGCGATCAAGCTGTGCGCGCGGCTAGCAAAGTGCTGGCTGCGCGCACATCAATTTATAGCATGAAAATCGCCCCACCAGGGGCTGAGATCTCCCCCTGCGCGGCATAGCCCGAGCTCAGCTCGGGCTTACCGCCAGGGAGGTTAAGGGGAGTTAAGGGTTAGGCACCATCAAGGGTTAGAGTAGGGAAAGGTTAAGTTAATAGTACTCTATATGGCTACAATTGTAGCTGCTATTTGTAGATGCAGACCCCCCCCCGGTTAAGCACCACCGGGGGGGGGGGGGGTTAAGGGGAAGAGTAGGGAGAGGTTAAGTTAATAGTACTATACGACTACAATTGTAGCCACTATTTGTAGGGACGGGAAGTAAGGGTTAGGCACCATCAAGGAGGGTTAAGGGTTAGAGTAGAGAGAGGTCAGGTCATAGTAAAATATCGGTAAATATTACTGATATTTTAACCACTTAAAAACCCCTGCGGTACGGATTTCTCCGTCCCTTTTTCCACCCTTATAAAACCGTACCTCCCATGCTACCGCCGCTGTCCACGCTCCCGCCGCTCGTGCACGCCGCCGCCCGCTCGCCCGGAGATCAATGAACGGGAAAATCCATTCCCGTTCGTTGATCTAAGCCCCGCAATGACCTGCTGCTTCTATGAGAAACAGCGCGATCATTGTGATCTTCCCAGCATCATAGTGCTTCCTGGCTGTAAGCGTCCTTCCGGACGCTTACAGGTAGCATGAACACAAACTCACTGTGGCCATCTTGTGGCCAAATAGTAAAACTACACCCTAAAGAATTTTACATATACAAATACATTAGTTTTACACAATAAATTAACTCATTACCTCCCACACTAACCAATTTTATTGTTTTTGTAGTAAAAAAAAAAAACATAGTTACCTTAGGGACTGAACTTTTTAAATATTTATGTCAAGAGGGTATAACACTGTTACTTTATAAACTACGGGCTTGTAATTAGGGATGGATGCAAAACTCTAAAAAAAATGCACCTTTATTTCCAAATAAAATATTGGCGCCAAACATTGTGATAGGGACATAATTTAAACGGTCTTATAACCGGGATAAATGGGCAAATACATTTCATGGGTTTTAATTACAGTAGCATGCATTATTTAAAAACTATAATGGCCGAAAACTGAAAAATAATAATTTTTTCCCCACATTTTTCCTATTTTCCCATTAAAACACATTTAAAATAAAATAATTCTTGGCATAATGTCCCACCTAAAGAAAGCCTAATTGGTGGCGAAAAAAACAAGATATAGTTCATTTAATTGCGATAAGTAATAATAAAGTTATAGACGAATGAATGGAAGGAGCGCTGAAAGGTGAAAATTGCTCTGGTCTTCAAGGGGTAAAACCCCTCAGTGGTGAAGTGGTTAAAATATCAATGTAGTAGAATATCGATAATGCTACCGATATTCTATTACCGCTATATTGCGCCCTTTTCAACAAGCGGCTTTTTCAAATGTATGCCTGTAAAACCATTTAGTGTCATGTCACAAAGGTGATCTGGAGCAGAAATTGCCTTATGCTAGGTACACACAATACACATTGTTGGCAGATTTTCATGCCAGATCGATTTTTTCCAACATGCCTGATGTGAATTTTGATCCATTTTCCGATCAATTTCTATTCACTTTATGGAAATCGATCGGAAAATTGATCGAGATTCAGATCGGACATGTTGGAAAAAATCGATCTGGCAGGTAAATCTGCCAGAAAATTGTATCATGTGTACCTAGCATTAGGGACTAATTTCCTTCTGCTAGATGTTGTTCAGCCATAAATTGCCTTCACACTGCCATTTTCAGCTAACAATGCAAAGTAACAAGCCACAAACTTCACCAGCCACTGTGCTGCCAACATTAGATTCTGATACATTTCAAGCACACAGCAACTCCCTGGATGAATTCTGGGGACTTGGCAATGGATCTACTATGTTAAATTAAAATGATAATATCACTGTGAAGATCACTTCCACAGAAAAAATGAAGAAATGATTTCATTCCGGAAACGTGCCTTGCAATCAAGGTCAATATTCCTGATAGCAGGCAACTGATCAGCAACTTATGCGCACTTGTCACCGTAAACATAATGAGATAATATGGATCTTTTAAATAAAGGTATGTTTTTTCATGTCACATGGAAGCATTGTATGGGGAAGACACAGCAGTGTTCCGCTGTGTTTTTAAGTGGAAAGTGTGAATGCATCCTATGCTAGGACAACTGTAGTGAGAAGAAGGTGGTGGCTGCCATATGTATTTCCTTTTAAGCAATACTAGGTGCATGGCAACCCTGCTGGTCTATTTGGCTGCAGTAGTGTCTGAATAACACCAGAAACCGCATACAGCTAATCGTCAGATCTGGCAATAATGTCAGAAACATCTGATCTGCTGCATGCTTGTTCAGGGTCTATGGCTAGAAAGATCATCAGGATAGCCAGGTAACTGGTATTGCTTAAAGGAGTACTGTAACCTTAAAAAAATGAGTTCAACTTACCTGGGGCTTCTCACATCCTCCAGTCCCCCCCGCTGATGTCGCCGGGAGCATCATCATCATCTGCGCAGGGAGCTCCCGGTGACGTCTGTAGGAGCGAGGAAGCGTGCTGCCAGGGCCACGCAGGCGCAGTTGTTAGTGACGTTAAAGTTGCAAAAACTGGAAAGGAGCCATGATGGGGACCGAAGGATCATAGAATACTGGCGCAGGCACAGGGCGTCTGCAGGGTGGGGGTTGCGGTAGAAGCCCCAGGTACGTTGACCTCATTTTTATCTTTTTTAAGGTTACAGTACTCCTTTCAAAGGAAACCAATATGGCAGCCTCCATATCCCTCTCTCTTCAGCTGTCCTTTAACATAGGATCCGTTTACATATTTACATGCACCTGCACCTGCGGAATCAGAGCATTATTAGTCAAGTGTGAACCTAGCCTAAGGGTGCAAATACACATACAGTTTTACCACTTCTAAGCAATAGGAGACCTTACCTTACATAATCTGTTCATAGTATCCAAAAACTTTTGGTCGTCACACTACATGGAAGTGGTAAAATCTGGCAATCAAAATTGGATGTGTGTATGCACTCTAATGTAAAAGACAGATTCAGCTATTTGGCTGAGAAATATTTAAGTACATTTAAAGGGAACCAGTGTGATGTCATTGCCATGGCGGTTTCCTGTCTGTGAACCTTACTGCATTGTGGGAGATAACTTCTGCTGCCAAATGCCAAGCAAACAGTGTCTGTGTGCGTGTGTGCGTGTTTGTGTGCGCCACGCCGAGTTTATTGATCTATCTTCTATTTTCTAACTTCCCACTTTGCAACGTCTTGTCCCCCCCCCCCCCACACACACACACTATTATCTTTTGGTAAAGTTCCTCTTTAAGAGCTAATTCAGCAGTTGAAGGAGGACTCTAGTCCCGTCCTAAATGTATGTCTGTACACTTTAGTACCTTGTCCAGGTTTATCATAGCTTTCCACTTAAACAACAAACACCTTAATTTCTTGTCTACAATCAGTGGCGTAGCTAAAAATCATGGGCCACTCCCCCCAGGAAAACCTTGATGCCCCTCCCCCCATTGTTCACACCCTTTCCCTTGCCTACCCCTGGTGACCCGCACAGTCTGGGGTCCCATCTTGCAAGAGTTATAAAACAAGTGTGAACATCGTAATCCTCACACCCATAGCAAATGTAGCTACAAAAACACCTGATCTGATGGATGCATCCCTTTATTGGAGAATAACAGAGAGACACGGTAGGAGGCGCCAGAGTATAATCCAATGGATAAGGATTAGTGTGATAAAGAGTGGGTATCAGCCTACCTTAGAGATGACTATGAGGTAAGACTGTAAACAAATGTTTTTATTTTGGCACATTAGACAACGCGTTTCACGTCTTAATGCCGCTTCATCAGGTCAGTAGCATGCCCGATGCATAAGGACTGAAGCCTGGAGTGCCGGAGGGAGTGGGGACCCCCTAACAGCTCTGGGTCCCCCTGCGATCGCAGGAGCTGCTCCCCTGTAGTTACGCCTCTGTCTACAATCATCATCTGCAGAGATCTTCATGCCCAGGATAATCTCTTTCACTACCTTGCCAGGATGTTAGAACTAAGCATGTTAAAATGGAATAGCAATGGCAGCCTTCATACGTCCCACACTTCAAGTGTCCTTTGAGTAAAAAGACTAAAGTGTGTAGCCAGCATATCAAGTCTTCATGTGAAATACGCCAAACATGCCTGTGTCCATTTATTAGCAGCACACCATTTGTCACCCATGTAATTTTCAGTTTGATTAGCCACTACGGGCATCCTTCATTATCCTCCACCCAGATTTATGAAACAATCAATATAAATAGCCCAGCTTCATTTACCGCTGCTTCATTCCTTACACGCTGATCCATATCCCTATTCATTTGTATAACACCATTTATGTCTTCCTTTCATTGCCCGCATGAAAAACAAATCAAAATATCTAAAACAAGCCTATTGTCATGTCTTCCCGAAGACGCATTTCATTAAGTTAATGAAAAAGCAGAACATTGTATTAAAATACAACCAGGAATACCAGTGAGTTCTCTGTTTCTGGCAAGGGAAAGGGTATTGTCTTTACAGCCTGCCATCAATTCAAGCAAATTAGCCACTCCGACTGATTGGGGCAGAGGACACTCTTATCACATGCACAGAAACAAAATAAATATATTTCATTTTGCAATTTTTTTTTTCAAAACAAGCTTTCTCAACAAGATTTCAAGCCGCTAAAATCATAGTGAAACACAGGCTTTTTCTTGGGTGTATTAAAGAATCAGAATCAATTTTATTTTCGCCTAGTAAGTTTGCACCTACAAGGAATTTGTCTTGGCAGTTGCTTAACAAACACAAACAAAAACAATACAAGGACAGACAGTGTGTATATTACAAGTCAAGGGCAGTATGCAAGTATAGTGGCAGTAAGCAATGTGAGAATTGTTCATTTACATTTCCGTGCTGATTACTTTCAAGTCCTAGCAGGTCTAGAGGTTTTGGTAGCGATTGACCGGAATCTTACTCCTGAAGGCAAGAGCTGGAAGATGGAGTGAGCTGGGTGAGAGGGGTCAGAGGCAATTTTGGTTGTTCTTTTTCTGCACCTGCTAGCGTAAAGATCCTGCAGGGAAGGTAAGCTACAGCCAATTATCCTTTCCGCTGTTCGGATGATGCGCTGCAGCCTCACCTTTTCTAATGTTGAGCAGGAGCCAAATCATACAGTCATAGATGATGTTATGGTGGATTCGATGATTGCAGTGTAGAACTGCACCATTAAATTTTGAGGTAGGCCAAACTTTTTCAGCTGGCGTTGATGGTGCGCTTTCTTGACAATAGTGGCAGTGTTCTTGTCCCATTTTAGGTTGTATGAGATTGTGGACCCAAGAAACTTGAATGTCTCTACCTTGGTTATTGTAGATCTTTATCTGTCCAAAAGGCTGTGTAAAAGGTATAATCTGGACATGGTATATGGACAACAAAATACTGATCAGGTGCACAATATGCAAATACAAGCCACGTGGTGCTGAGCAGTGTTGGATGCATCACCAATTGCTGTCAACCTGTATGGGAACTGGCTCAACTATTGCATTACAGCCTAGGTCCTAGGAGATCTAGTGGCTCATACTGTCATCTCAGCCATTAGGGGTTACTTAGGGCAAAGCCAAAGTGTCTATTGCAAAGACATGGGCACCACAGTAAAGACAACAGAATGTTGGTTAGGAATATGTATACAGGTAGAAGGTGGTTACTCTTTAGGGCAGGAGATTGTGGTTAGGCACCAAGAAGGGGTTGAAAGGGGAAAATTAGGCTTATTCATCAGGAAAGAGTTAGGGTCGAGCATCGAGACGGGGAAGTTTAGACTTGGGCATCTGGAGAGGGTTAGCAAAATGGGGTGGGTTAAAGATAGGACTCAAAAAGGTGTTAAAGAGGAGCTGTCAGCCATACTATCTCAGAAAAAAAACACATATATAAGTAAATACTTGCTCTACTTACATAACATATGTATTTCACTGTCCACGTTTAGATTTTAGTGATTTTTCTACAGTAAAATAAAGAGAAAATCCTTTTTAGCATTTCTCATTTTAACTGTGTCTATTCTAAAGCCAATCCTGATGTAATTTCTTCCCTTACTCTCCTCTGCCTGATTTGCCCGCCCTTCACTATAAGAAAGTGCATTGTCTCAGCATGAGAAATATTGGCTAATCAGAGAGGAACAGAGGTGTGGGAGGGGAAAACAGGAGGGAAAGAGGCTTCAGCCAATCAGGCTGCATTAGTTAAGTCTGAGGGGGAAGTAGAGAAGCAAAAAAGGACAACCCAGCATGCCCTGCAACCTCCTTTTTGTGTACCAAATTTTGTGTGTACCAAATAAGAGTCAGGTAAACTGGGGAATGATCATTTATCAACAAGAAAAGTTATAGTGATTTTAACTTTTGGATTGCCTGGTTAGCATCCTTATTTCTTGCTTACCAAATAAAAATAAAGATTAGATTTTTTATTTTATACCTGACAGTTACACTTTAATGATAGGGTGAGAAGAAATAGGCATCATGATGCTGTTAATCTTGGTGGAAGGTCTGGAGTGCGTACACATCCAATTTAGATGGGTCAAGGATTGGCCAGTTTCACCACTTCCATGTAGTATGAGGGCCAACAGGTTTTGAATACTATTATTGTGTAATTTTGTAGGTATTGTATTGCGTAGGTAAGCTCTCTTACTACATGGAAGTGGTAAAATTGGCCAATCATTGGCCATAGTGTTCAAAATCTGTTGGCCCTCATGCTTCATTGAGGTGGTAAAATTTGGCAAGCTTTGGCTAATCACAAACTGGCCAATTTTACCACTTCCATGCATGGTAATATTGCGCTCACATGTGCCCACTTTCAAATGCTCCCAAGATGCTCTTTGTCTTTACTTCCATCTCCGATGAAATCATATAAAAAGAAATAAAAAACAAAGCACATAGCATGATACTGTATAACTACACATAAACATCACGTGCCTCACTCTGTGGTGTATATCTCCCACCACACATATGAATATTACAGACTTTCACCCTGTGCCCTGACTGCCAAATCACAGACAGCAATATCGCTTAATGCACAGACAGGAGTTGTCACACCTCCTCTAAAACTCCTCCACCAAATGCACACTTGGCCTCTCACCTTTTACTCTGCTGTCAAGATTATAAGACAGCCATAATTGCCTTAATAGTCTCTCCTGAATCCCATGGATAGCTAGGCAGTTACATCAGATCTTGTATGTACCTTTGCATCAACTTGAATACATCACCTAATGACTAGAGGAATCTCTCATGGCATAAGGCTGTTACTTTAAGATTGAAAAGCAAGTGCACTCACATATTCCACGTTGAAACAAGCATGTAATGTCAAACAGATCCATCAGATGTTGACCGCCCATGTCTGTAGCTCCGCCCTACGCGTTTTGTTCTACGTACTCATCAGGGGCTCAGAGGCAAAATCTATTACATAAAGCCTTTGATGGGCTACGTTACCTTTTTAGGAGTGTCCTGGCACTGCTCCTTGTCAACAGGGTCCCCTGTGTTCCCCATCTTATGTCCCCATCACTCCTGTGCATCCTCCGAGCGACACAGAGCTATTCTGAAGTGCGCTGGCTTAAGTTTTGAATTACGTCTAATGAACGAGTGCTTGCTTTTCCTCTTTTGGTGTAATATGGATTGGGGGGGGGGGGGGCAACTTAGGCTACAGCGAGCACTGGCAGGACAGTTCTTAAACTTTAAGGATCAATTTACTTTCAAACTTTTTTATTTCGGAAGGCAAGAAAATGTATAACTGACAACAACATAAGGCATTGGCAGTATAACTCAAATTATACAGGTGGCATCTTAGCAATAGACTTGTTTTGAAATACATATAGAGTACTTTAAATACAACAGGCTCTCTGTTTTCAGGAAATATATAGTTTAGGAGGTATTCAATGAACTTTCAGTTTAAAATGCACATTTTGCCAATTGGGAAAACTATTAAAATCGGTTTGAGCTCCAGAGGAGCAAATTGGGAGTGAAATCTTGGCAGCGAAAGGGTTAATAATGCATGCTAACATATTAACTATGACATTGTTCCATCACAGTCAGCAACCCAACATAAACAGCGAAAGGATTAACAATGACATGCTAACATATTGAATATCACATTGTTTGATCACAGCCGGCAACCCAGCATCATCCAATTCAAAACTGCCACTATTTCCACCCTGTAATTTGCTCTCTATTAACATGGGGTTGATTCACCTGCGACGTACGATACTGTAATATCATTGCGATCCCTTTTCTCTGCAAAGCAGCATCTCATTTGTCTGCATAAATGCCATTGGCAAGTTGTAAATGGAAGCTGTGATAACTGCATAAGTAAGCACATTTTATAGCATGATATAATTCATGTCAGCATTCCCTTTTGTGCACATCTTCGGCATTAATAGAACACAATGCACCAAACCAAGGTGACGTACTAAGGCTGAATATAAAGGAAAGGGAGTCTCTGATTTATTGCTGAAAGAGTAAAGCCTATTACACACTCGACACTGTAGGTGAAACTCAGCTGAGCCGGTCAGTAATGACCACCTCTGCCAAATATTTAGCGTGTGTACAGCGGCCTCTGATGCCCCCTACGCCTTGGCCAATGTTTAGCCCAGCAGATCGATACATCTGAACGCCAGCCGAGAGCATTGTTCCCCCTACTCACTCCACCTGTAACGTGACGTCACTTCTGCACTGCTCCATTGCCCCCCCCTTTCCCTACATAGCAACAGAAAACGTTGCTAGCCTGCACAGTGTTAGCACTGTAGCGTCATCTGAGGGATCAAGTCACGAGGCTTGACGCTGGGGCTGATTTCTCAAGACTTGTGCAAAAAAAGAGCAATCAGGTTTCAGGGGTAAAATGAAACAAGGGTTCTAATTGGTTGCCCTGGGCAACTGCTCTACATTTGTTCTTCTTGTCTTTGGGCCTATACTAATAAATCATCTGTGTGCAGTCAATCAAGCAGATAGATCCACTTTCTAAGATCAGATAATGATCGGAAAGAAGTCTATCTGCTGGCCATGTCAGTGTATCGCCACGTTAAAATGGGAAGATGAAGGACCTGCATGGTTATTATGCACATGGTACCCAGATGTATTAAGTTCCTGCCCCAAATGTAGGTTATAGTACAGATACCCATGCTTTATACAAAAGCATACTTCTCCATAGGGATGGTGGTGATATTTCCACCAATGCTGATTACCGATTTTGGAGATTTCTGATTTCCATTTTCCAATTCAGATTTCTGAGGAGTCTTTTTTGGGTCATTTTTTGCATTCTCTGATTGGCCAAATACTTCCGAGTTGACTCTGCATTCTCTGAATGGTGAAATGCTTCCGAGTTCTGCGATTGGGCTAAAATTACTGAGTTGTGGTATTTCCGCAGAAATCTGATTTCTGAGTTCCAATCAGAATCTGAACGAGCATCCTTAGTTCTCCATTTCCCAGCTTGCAGATATGCTTTATCCTCCTGATCACCCTGCCCATTGCCTTGCTTTCACACCATATTGGGTCAAGTACCTTATCATCTACCGCCTACTTGCCACTCAGAGACACAGCAAGTACGGAGAGATAGCATCTTGTAATTGCAAGTTACATGTTTTCTCCCTCTGGTCTGTCATCTCCCGTTCTGAAAACAAAATGGTACTCCTTAATTTTGTTTTCTTTCCAACAGTATCAATAACCTGAAAATGAGACACTAAGGTGATGACACCACTATATAACTGTACGGACTATATGATTAAAAATATTTGAGCAATAAGTGGAATAATTGTACGTAATTATTTCAGTAGTAGCTGTAACTTTTTAAACAAATTTTACTGGAAAATAAACAGAGGCATTTTTTGGAATTTACAGTTAAATACAGCGGATCCAAAATGAAGTGTGGTAAAGAAATAGCAGTAGGGCTCAAACTGAGAATAACATCAAATGCAACAAACCGTGCCAAATAACTTATGTTGACAGTGCTGTTGGATTAGGAGCAGCTGACCAACAGCGACTGGAACATGTACCGTATATATAATTGTATCAGAGTTTTAACATATGCACACGCCATAGCAACGTGAGAGAGCCTATTCCATCAGGCATGTACATCTTACATCTCATTACTAAGGTAACGTTAACTTTAAAGTAAGATACTAAGCCAGCTAAAAACCCTGTTGTATAATTGGATGGATAATGAATATTTTGACGGTTTTCTTTCACATTGGTTACAATAATTTAAGACACTTAGCAAATGACAGAACTCTGCATATAACTGGGTGGACTGTGTGACTAAAAAATGTATGACCACTAAGTAAACAAAGTTTTTCATTTTTAACTTATTTATTTACTTTTTTTTTTTTTTTGCAATAGCAACATTAATTGGAAATTAGACACTAAGCAAATGGCAGGCCCAAAGTCAAACTGGATGGTCTATGGAGTGTGAAAGAAAAAAAAAAAGTGTGTGTGTGTGCGTGCGTAAGTGTTTATATAGCGCTGACATATTACGCAGTGCTGTACAGAATATATTGTCTTGTCACTGTCAGTCAGAGGGGCTCACAATGTAGTCCCTACCTTAGTCATATATCTATGTACTGTATGTATCATGTAGTGCATGTATCAGCCCAGGGCCAATTTTAGGGGGAAGCCAATTAACTTAGCTGTTTTTGGGATGTGGGAGGAAACCGGAGTGCCTGGAGGAAACCCACACAGACACGGAGATAACATACAAACTCCTTGCAGATGTTGACTTGGCTGGGATTCAAACCGGGGACCCAGCGCTGCAAGGCGAGAGCGCTAACCACTACGCCACCGTGCTGATATAAATAAAAATGTATATATATAACAGCGCCACAGAGTATGTTCGCGCTTTATAAATCAATAATAATATACTGTATATGTGATGTAACAGTGAAAACAAATGGTAGTCTGCTGAAACCAGTGTATACCAAAAATTAATTGCATTAATTACTTTATTTTGGAACTCTTTCACAATGGCAATGCCATATTTGTGTGTTTGCTGAGGCTGCACCTACCATCTTTCATTTGGTGTTGTGATATGTACCTTACATGTGCCTATATCCAGTATTCCCTATATATTCCCTGGCTCTGCCTGCATAGCTTACATGGCACAGATGACATCGTTCTCTCGCACTGTTCCTGTGAGCCAGACATTGAAATGTATCTTTACGTAAGCAAAAACCCCTGACAGAGACTCCTGGGAAGCTTTTTACTAATGAAATACTGCTTCTTGTCAAAAGAATATTGTTTATTTATTGTCATATGAAAATAATTTATACACGTAGACGTGGATTGAAGGCAATAGTTCTACTTTTATCTGCACTTAACAGAATTACTCATACCAATAACTCAATACTGTTTACGTAGAAGGAAACCGTATTGGATATATTTGTTCCCACCATAAAAAAGTGGGCAGTCACCTACTGAACTATCTATGGCCATAAAAGTCTTCATGGTTCACCTTGGTAGGTCATTGCTTGACATTATGACCTTGTGTTCCTCTAACAATACATTTAAAGTATTTATACTGTCTTGTGAGTGCTTCTATTTCTGCTGTTTCTCTTCCTTTGCCCTCGGCAACATTGCTCTTACTTAGAAGCACCAGACATGTCTCAGTTAATTGTCTCCATTTATAAAACATAGGAGGTATACAAAATGTAACGGCTTTTTCTTTCTGTACCTTCTGTACCACATGAGAATTATTTTGCATTTAAAAGAAAAAGAGGTGTGTGCTCATACCGGGAATTACCTGACATATAATGGCTGCAAAAATGTCTATTGACAAATGAAAGGGGCACAGCAAATGCACATTTCATCTGCTTGCCAGAATGTGCAGGGCTTTAATTATGCAGGAGAACAGAGGCACCAAAAGGATAAAAGGAAGCTAAATGAGCTTAAAAACCAAATTCTTGGTAAATAGAGGAGGTAGTGGTGGACTCACCTCCTCCAAGTAGACACACAACGACTGTAGTAAAGACAGTCAATATATTTTATTTATGAACTCCAAATATGCAACACGTTTCGCAGGTTTGATCCCGCTTCAACAGGCAATAACAATGGAGCAATAGCATAAGTGGTCAGTAGAAGAGCCAGGTATTAGTCACATAAAATTGCAATAGTATGCTTAAGCCATGGGGCCACTTACAAGCCTGCTGTGTGTTACCAGTGTGATCCTAGCACTACTGTAGTGTCCTTAACCACTTTGTCCTCCTTGACGTATAAAAACGTCAAGGAGGACAGGCGCGCTCGTGCACGAGCTCTCCCGGCCGTGGATTTGGTAGACCAGGAATCAATGTATCGGGCTATGGTGCCCGATCACTGATTCCTCTCCCCGCTGAAAAAGCTTCTCTCGGAAGCTATGCTTTTTCTGAAGCTATGTCCCTCTAAGCATACATTGTACGCTTAGAGTGACGTCATGTAAACAAAATCAAGATTGCCATCTTGTGGCCAAAAAGTAAAACTACAAGTAAAAGTAAAAAAGCATTACAATACACAAATATTTCCCCAAATAAAACACTATTTACATTCCACCCTCCCAAAAATGCCCACATAAAATGTTTAATTAAAAAAAAAAACAAAAAACATTACTATAAAAAAAACACATAAATATTTACCTAGGGTTCTAAACTTTTTAAATATCTATGTAAAGATGAAATATTTCTCTCTATTTTTTTTTATAAGCTTGTAAATAGTGATGGATGCAAAACGGAAAAAATGCTCTTTTATTTCCAAATAAAATATTGTCGCGATACATTGTGATAGGGGCATAATTTAAACGGTGAAATAACCATGACAAATGGGCAAATACAATACGTGGGTTTTAATTATGGAGGCATGTATTATTTTAAAACTATAATGGCCGAAAACTGACAAATAATGAATTTTTTCATTTTCTTTCTTATTCTTACTGTTAAAATGCATTTACAGTAAGGTAGGTCTTAGCAAAATGTACCCCCCAAAGAAAGCCTAATTGGTGGCGGAAAAAACAAGATATAGATCAGTTCATTGTGATAAGTAGTGATAAAGTTATAGGCTAATGAATGGGAGGTGAACATTGCTCGGATGCATAAAGTGAAAACGACTGAGAGCTTAAGTGGTTAACCACTTGAGGACCATAGGCTTACACCACCCTAGTGACCAGGCTTTAATTTACAATTCAGGACTCTGCAGCTTTAAAGGGAACCCGAGGTGAGAATAATATGGGGACTGCCATATTTATTTCCTTTTAAGCAATACCAGTTTCCTGGCTGCCCTGCTGGTCCACTGCCTCTAATACTTTCAACCATAGACCCTGAACAAGCAGGCCGGGGTTTTCTGACACTATTGTCAGAACTGACAAGATTAGCTGCATGCTTGTTTCTGGTGTAATTCAGCTCACTACTGCAGCCAAATAGATCAGCAGGGCTGCCAGGCAACTAGTATTGTTTAAAAGGAAATAAATATGGCAGCCTCCATATCACTCTCACCTCGGGTTCACTTTAAAAGTATGCTGCAGAGCCATAACACTTAGCATACACATGAATTTTGTCCCCTTTTCTTGCTGCCAACAGAGCTTTCTGTTGGTGGCATCTGATCGCTGCTCCTATGTTTGTTTGTTTTTTAATAATTATTTATAATTTTTTTTTTTTAATAAAAATGCCTATTTTTCTAAATTTCAATACCAATCATCCCTCCCTCCCCCCCAGAGTCAATCAGTGTGATTGGCTCTCGTAGGCATCATCCTATTAGAGCTGATCACTTTTGTGGCCGATGGAGGGGACCGCTTAGTGTCAGAGCTGTCCCCGTACAGCGCTATCATAGATTGCAGCAATGTACACTGAAATAGACAGTTTTGGGGTTTTTTTTTTACTGTTTACAGTCTGCTAGTGGTGATTTACTGTTTACAGTCTGGTAGTGGTAGACTGATGATCAGGGCTGCTCATCAGGATTCCGGATATCCGTGTAACCCGGATATCCGAACTTTTTTACGCTATCCGATTCGGATTCCGGATTTTTTTAGAATCCGGCTAGCTATCTGCTGATATTTGGCCGCATAACCCGGATATGCACGGATATTGCGGGTATCCAGATCCAAAATACTGTAACTAAGGAGATGACATCCTGGAGCCAATCAGAGGGCTCCCAGCAGAAGCCCTAGCAACCAATCACAGAGGGGAACCCTGGCCAGCCCCACCTGACCTCATTGAGCCAATCAGAGGGTTCCCAGCCTAAACCCTGGCACCCAATCACAGAAAGGAACACTGGCCAGCCCCCCTGTATATATGGACGGCGGCCATGATGAGACATATCGTCTTAGCTTGCTGAATGCTCACTGAGAGACATGTTCCAGTGCTGGTGGCCTACCAAGGGCTGTACACAGTTATAAACCTAAAGCTGTTCAGTGATTAACCCCTTCACTACTATCACTACACTATTGTTAAATCGTTAATTAGCTTGAATGATGTCATAGTGTGACAGTCAGAGTGTGTGCTCCAGTGCTGCTGGGCCAAGGGCTGTACACAGTGATAAGCTGTTCAGTGATTAACCCCTTCACTACTATCACCACACTATTGTTAAATCGTTAATTAGCTTGATTGATGTTATTGTATGACAGTCAGAGTGTGTGCTGCAGGCAGCTGCTATGTGTCTGTGTGTACTGTGCACAGACCAGGCCAGCTGCTGCCTGCTGGCCAGCTATTAGCCTTAGGTGTAGGTTAGGTTAGGGATTAGGGGATAGGATTACGGTGTTATTGTGTAGTTAGTACTGTAGTACTGCAGTCAGTGTGCTAGTAGTTGTTAGAGTAGTAGTACTACTGTGTTAGCTTTCTACAGAACTGATGTGCTGTGAGCAGTGCCAGTGTGACAGTTAGTGTGCACTAGTGTCTTCTCCTCTGCTATCTGACTTTCACTCAGCACTTGGCACGTGTCACTTGCCACACGTGGCACTTGCCACACGTGGCACTTAGCAAGTGACACGTGACACTTGGCAAGTGACACTTGGCAAGTGCTACGTGACACGTGGCAAGTGACACGTGCCAAGTGCCAATTGCCACATGCTACTTCCGGCATGCTCCTGGCACACGTTACACCTGCTGCTGCTGCATTGCCCTGCTCCTGCTGCCTGTGCAGCTCCCACCGCCAGGCCAGGGTGCCACAGGCCACTAATACCACCTATATTTAACCCAAAACACAATTGCTGCGTAATTTTTTGGTGGTGTCTTGGCTGAAAACTGTCATGTCCCAGTTGTACGGTTGGACTTTGGACACAATGTGGGCTGCACGACCGCTGTCTGGAACCTAGGCCTAATGTTAATTGACAGCCATTTTTTTTGAGGGGGGATTTTAAGTCCCCACATCATCAATTAGTGTTCCCCCTTACAAAATAATGATGTAACATGCCTCATTTACCCTAAAAAACATTTTTAAAGCAATTTAAAGGCCACTTCTGGTTTTCTATCCGGATATCCGAATCCGCCGGATACTAGGGTCGGATATCCGATTCGGATTGGAAAATTTTGAACTCGGATATCCGACCCAGATAGAATATCTGGGTATACGGATCCCTGTCAATCCGGATTTTGAAAAGGGGTATCCGAGCAGCACTGCTGATGATTTAGCGGAGCATCGGCGCGTGCGATCCCCTGCAATCTCCGCCCCAGGACTTCACGCCGATGAATGTTGAGTGATCCTGGGGAAGCTGCCGCATTCATGTCAATTGGCATGGAGCGGTTGGCAAGTAGTTAAAGTGGGCCTCCAGTGAATATGACATATTTACTGGGTCCTCTTTTATAAAATAATAATCATCTGCCTTGTCTGCCTTTTTATAAATCACTGTGTATCCGCGGACCTCTGACACAGTGTAGCAATCCCCCAACCTCGCTCAACTACTTCAGGATCCCTGGTACTCATATCTATGCCCCTGTATAATTTACTTGCAGATCAGCGGCATAGATATGCGTACGGTTTACTTACTGCCGCATTCCCAATTCCCACGCTGTTTCCGTTCACCTCACTGTCACAATCCCCTCCTTCTGTGATCGGGGTATAGAAATCAGCTGTTCCCAACCCCAATCACGTGCCTGTGATGAGGATAAAAAAAGCACTACACTTCCGTGTTTCTATTAATAGAGCACCATCTTGTGGCCAAAAAGTAAAAAATACACCCAAATACACCACTCTATACTTTTACATAGAAACATTATTTTTTTTATTTTATTTTATTATTTTTGCCCATGAGACAGTGAGACAGGAAGGGGGAGGGGTGCTAAATCTAGTGCAGGAAGTTGTACAGTCCCCTGCACTGTACATGAAGAGGAGCGCGGCCCGGATGAGTAAACTGACAAATTGTAGTAGGTTGGATTTTTTTCCGGGGGTCCACTCGCAACAGCGGTTGGGGCCAGGAGAATTATAATGAACACAACAAGCACTGACATGTGGATAAACCAGACTGAGGGTGGCAGCCTGATCAGGCATCAGGATCAACCAATCACATACAGACAGACACTCCAGGAAGACCTCAGCTGGGGGGGGGGGGGGAGAGCAGAGGACCGCAGACAGCCCACCCCCCAGGCAGTGGTGGGACCAGGAGGCCTGTAGGTGCCTTCATGGCATATAGGTTCTATCGCAATTTCTATTGGTTTTTGTTTGTTTTTCAAAAAAGTGGAAGACTAAAAGCCATTCTCCAATGGTCACGCTTAAATCCTAAAATCGGATTGGATGCGATTTTGCGAGCCCTTAATCGATTGCAGGGCATGATGATTATCAATGTAATTGCAGTGCCCCATTTCCAAAGCTGCAATTCAATTTGATTTCTATGCAAACGTTGTGCGTACTTCATTTTTCCTGCATTTGGATTACGCCAATGAGAAAGCAAGAAAATTGAATTGTAAACAGTTAGGTTGAGATTTCCCCTTCATAAGATCCAACCCCTCCCCACCTCAGAGAATTTCAAGTGCAATTGCAATGTGAAAGCGTTTCTTGCTAGAGACTGCACAATTATAATGCTCCCCTATAACAGTACTCTATTACACTACCCTTTATTATAGTGCCACTCGTTATACTGACTTCCCATTCTATTGATTTTTATTAATGTGCTGACCTCCAATTTAGTGTTTTTTTATACAGTACCCCCTTTGATAGTGTGCTCTATTATATTCCACTCACACCTCACTCAGGGCGTGCATACAATGAGTGAAAAGGACACAAAGGGGTACTTTTGAAACTTTCTCAGTCCCACCCCACCCACTGTCACAGTAGGGTAAATTGTCAGGGTACCCCTGCAAAGACCGCAATTTTGAGAGGTGGAGGAGGAATACTGTTATAATATCAAATAACCCACTCGCTTCTTGAAATAATTCTAATGTGTTTTGTAATGTGAAAGAGGGACACACACCTAAGAGGATTTATGAAAAGTCAACTAATGGATGTAAGTAAGGCTAAACTGATGTGATAAAAGCAGCATGGTTAAATAGGAAGAGCATAGTAAAAAATCCTCCACTTTTCTGAAACATCAAACCGGCAACTAATTTTTACCTCTGGAAGGATACAAGAAAATAGCGCTTTGGTGACTGTGTCTCTAGGGGTTATTCACAAGGACGGCTAGCGAGCATTTCTGTTTGCTTTAGTGCCGCCAACCATCCAGTGCTGATAAATGAGCTGAGTTAATGACTCAGTGCACACATTGGTCGGGCACTGGCGGTGCAGTCTTGAGAGAGTCCCAGTGTGTCTTGGGACATAGTTACATAGTTATTTGGGTTGAAAAAAGACTTATGTCCATAGAGTTCAACCAGAGAACAAAGTACAACACCAGCCTGCTCCCTCACATATCCCTGTTGATCCAGAGGAAGGCCAAAAACCCTTACAAGGCATGGTCCAATTAGCCCCAAAAGGGAAAAAAATACTTGTTATACATGTTAATTAGATCCCCTCTAAGGTGTCTTTTCTCTAGACTAAATAAACCCAGTTTATCTAACCTTTCTTGGTAAGTGAGACCTTCTATCCCACGTATCAATTTTGTTGCTCGTCTCTGCACCTGCTCTAAAACTGCAATATCAAAAATGTTAGGACATAATATAGTCAATAAGATTATTAGCCATGGCCTATCTCTTTGGAAAAGAACTTTTGGGCTTAAGCTCCTCAGCGGTATGGACGACTATACACGTCCATCACCGCCGGAGGTCGCCGCTCAGGCCCTGCTGGGCCGATTTGAGCGAAATAAAAAGCAGCACACGCAGCCGGCACTTTGCCAGCCGCGTGTGCTGCCTGATCGCCGCCGCTCTGCGGCGATCCGCCGCGAGCAGCGGCGAAAGAGGGTCCCCCCAGCCGCCCGAGCCCTGCGCAGCCGGAACAAAAGTTCCGGCCAGCGCTAAGGGCTGGATCGGAGGCGGCTGACGTCAGGACGTTGGCTGACGTCCATGACGTCACTCCACTCGTCGCTATGGCGACGATGTAAGCAAAACAAGGAAGGCTGCTCATTGCGGCCTTCCTTGTTTATTCTGGGCGCCGGAGGCGATCAGAAGAACGCCTCCGGAGCGCCCACTAGTGGGCTTTCATGCAGCCAACTTTCAGTTGGCTGCATGAAACAGTTTTTTTTTAATTAAAAAAAAAACCCTCCCGCAGCCGCCCTGGCGATCTTAATAGACCGTCAGGGAGGTTAATAACCCTTCATATTTTAAGATCCCAATTTTTTGGCAACCCTGACTTATCTCCTGGTATTCATAACCGTAATTCTTTTCAGTGGTGGATATGGATATATAATAAAAGAGATACTGCAAATAGATTCTGGATACAGGATAGATTCCTTAATTTTGAAGTCTTTTGGTTTGGTAATGAGGCCCCTATTAGAGAAAGATACAGACACATCCAAATCCGCCATTTCTTAAAATCAAGGAGCCTGGGTAGAAGACCTGATTCTTTTTCATTATTTGAAAGAGTATGTGTTGCAGGGTCACAATGTAAAGGTTTGATTTCAGACCTATATCGAATGTTGCAACTTAGAAACTTCACATTTAAAACGGGCTACATGAGACAATGGGAATCAGAGTTGGGTCTAAAACTTACTGATCAGCAATGGGAAACTAGTTTTGACTCTATTAGAAGATCTTCTCCCTCTCCTTGCCTAATAGAAATTGCAGTTAAATTACTTATAAGATGGTATAATACCCCTGTGAAGTTACATACTATTTTTCCTGAGCACTCCCCTAATTGTTTTAGGGGGTGTGTAGAGTGGATGGCTATTTATTTCATATATTTTGGGAGTGTACTATGGCTAAAGCTTTTTGGTCTACTGTTTGGAATAAATTTGAAGCGATACCATCGATTGCTGTTCAGTGTGCTCCTATGCACGCTTTACTTTATATTAAACCCTCTGGTATTCCTAGATAGTATCAACACCTATATTTTGCCTTTTTATTAATGGCCCACTGGGTAATTGCTTATAACTGGAGGTCAACAATTTTCCCCTTTGATCAATTTATTACTCGGGTGGATATGATCAGGGATGTCGATAGGCTCTCTCATATTATTTCTCTTAGTTTGGATAAATATTGCTCAGATTGGGATGACAATAAACATAGATCTCGGGATTTAGTCGGTAGGCCTTGATCACCTGATCTGGTTGCTTCTCTTAGATTATATATTCATGCTGGGGTGCTGGGGTGGGGTGGAGGGATACCTGGATATAGAGTAGATTAGAGAAGGTTAATGGTTTATGCTATATGGTTTATAAATAATTTAGGGTTTTTATTATAATTGGGTATAAACTCCTTTCTTGACTATGTTGGAGTGTTATTAACTTATATAATTGCACTTTTATATGTTATTTGTGTACAACTTGGTATATTATATGTAATTTGCAATTGCTTGCACTTTTTTGTATCTGCTCTTTATACCTTTAATAAAAACCCTTTGAATACTGAAACTGCAATATCATTCCTGTAATGTGGTGCCCAGAACTGAATTCCATATTCCAGATGTGGTCTTACTAGAGAGTTAAACAGGGGCAATATTATGCTAGCATCTCAAGTTTTTATTGCCCTTTTAATGCATCCCAAAATTTTATTAGCTTTAGCTGCAGCGGCTTAGCATTGAATACGATTATTTTACTTGTTGTCGATGAGTACTCCTAAGTCCTTCTCCAAGTTTGATGTCCCCAACTGTATTCCATTTATTTTGTATGGTGCTAGACCATTGGTACGACCAAAATGCATGACTTTACATTTTTCAACATTGAATTTCATCTGCCATTTATGTGCCCATATAGCCATCATATCCAGATCCTGTTGCAATATGTCACTATCTTCCTGAGAGTAAATGATTCTGCACAATTTTGTATCATCTGCAAATATACCAAAATTGTTTTCTACAGCATCTGCTAGGTCATTAATAAATAAATTGAAGAGCACTGGACCCAGTACAGACCCCTGTGGGACCCCACTGCTAACAGTCACCTATTTTGAGTATGATCCATTGACCACAACTCTTTGTTTTCTGTCCATTAGCCAGTTCCCTATCCATGCACAAAGACTCTTCCCCATTCCTTGCATCCTCAACTTTTGCACCAGACGTTTGTGGGGAACAGTGTCGAAGGCCTTAGCAAAGTCCAAGTATATCACATCTACAGCATTCCCAATATCCACATTAGCGTTCACTACCGCATAAAAGCTGAGCATGTTAGTCAAACAGGACCTGTCTTTAGTAAACCCATGCTGATGCTGAGAAATAAGATTATTTTCTACTATGAAGTCATGTATAGTATCTCTTAGTAACCCCTCAAATAGTTTGCATACAACTGATGTTAAGCTTACTGGTCTATAATTTCCTGGATCTGATTTTTTGCCCTTCTTAAATAATGGGAAAACGTGGGCTGTATACCAATCTACTGGGACTCTGCCAGTTGAAAGAGAGTCACAAAAGATAAGATAAAGGGGTTTATCTATGACTGAACTTAATTCCCTTAGGACCCGAGGATGCATGCCATCCGAGCCAGGTGCCTTGTCTATTTTTAATTTATTTAGTCTTGCCTTCACTTCTTCCTGCGTTAAGTATTTAATATTTAATATAATTGGAACATTGAGACTCTTCTGCATCTGTAATTTGCAACAGTCGTGTTTCCCTTGTGAAGACAGAAGCAAAGAAAGCATTTAAAGTGAACCCAAATTAAAAATACAAGATTTCAGAGATAAAATCTATTTTCTAAATTATAATAATAAATCGCAGCCTTTTTTCAGCTGCATGATGACAAATATAAAATATTTTACATTTATTGGAGGAACCCTTCCATTTCTTTCATATTGCCGGGACAGAATCCAGCAGACTGGTGAAGGAGATAAAAAACAAAAACAAAACACAGGCTGCTACTGATGATGTCACAGGGGAGGTGATCTCAGCTTGTGTGAGATTTCACATAGACGACACCCCTGTGAGGGAGGATAGCTGATGACAAACACACCCATGATCTAAAACCTCCTACTAAGCTCAGAAGTAATGGCTGCCACCTGTATAAAGAGAAGGGTGAAAACCATGCACTGAAATGCTCTTAGGCTTGGAGGAGTGTTTATCTTTGTATGTGTCAGAGTGGTGCAACTGAATATTTTGAATTAAAAAAATGTTTGGTTTGGGTCCGCTTTAATAACTCTGCCTTACCTTGGTCATCCACCATTGAGTTCCCACCCTCATCCTTTAGGAGTCCTATACAGTCAACCTTTCTTTTTTTAGAGTTGATGTACTTGTAAAACTTCTTTGGGTTAGATTTGATATCCTTAGCGATTTGATTTTCAATGATGCAGAGTTTATGCTGTGACCGCCATAGGCTATAATAGAGTATCTCTCACCAGTACCGCATGCATGTCAGCAGGTGTGATAGATTGGTACAGTTGATAAATGTGTGGCAGCACTGGTTTGAACTGGCTCTAACATGCTTCTGTGCTCACTCTATGTAACACTGAATTGCAGTTAGTCTATATGCATTCACCAACTTTCTCTATGCTTGACCACCACCTCCTTTAAAATATGGTCACAAGCATAGACACCAGAAATAGAAATGAATTTCTGGCGTCCATGCTTGTGACCATATTTTAAAGGCACTTGTATTGACCTGAAGAAGTGGGCTGAGAGCTGTGAAACGTGTTGTCCTTTTTAATCATGCTGAACCAATAATTTTTTTTACATTTACCCTGTGGTTTCGGTTCTTCTATCTGGAGTGGTAAAGACACCTCCCTTCACCTTATTATTTTTTGTTTCATCACATTACCTATCTTTGGGCGCCTCCACCCCCCAGTACTACACATTACATCTCCTTTGGAGGTGTTCACCTTCTGGCCTCGTTCAAATTGCGTTCCGTTGCTTTAGCGTTTGCATTTGGCGTTTTTGGAGGAGTTTTTTTTTTCTCCTCCCGGGGCTTGGATGGGAGCTGCGGTTTTTGTAAAGCGCTTCAATAATTTGTTTTTTCACTCCCTGCCTCAAATCAGGAAGTGAACTCTTTGACCCGGAAAAGAATAAATGCAATGTATTTATTCTTAAAAAACGCAAACTCCATTGCTGCACAAAGCAATTTTGTGAGCGTTTTGCTTATACCTTCCATTGAGGCGGAATCGCCTCACAAATGGTACATGCAGCGTTTTCATGAACAGATCGGAAAAGAACCGCTCAGATATGAACTCTCTCGTACGGAATCATTGCTCAAGGGTTTTTTGAAACCAAAGGGAAAAAATGTCCTTAGTGTGAACAAGCCCTCTGGGCATGGTGTTATCTACAACCAAGAAGGACCATCCAGGAGTGCGACCATCCAGTTCCAGTAGGACCTGAAATACTGAGCGGGGGACGGGGTTTTCCCCGTTGGCGATATACGATGGTTGCAGGGACTGCAACCCACCTTAGTGAGTATAAATACTCTTGTATTACAATTTAACATCTAATATCCCACAATACTGCACCATTTGGTTCCTGGTCTCTCCTTGTCATACAGGTGACCGTGGTTTCCCCACAGTGACCACCTTTTCTACTATAATAATTTCCAAGCTGACGGTGTGTCTGTATTTCATTCTGTCTTGTGTACAGGCGCGGAGCTAGGGTGGGGGGGTCGGGGTAGGACAAGTGCCCTGGGGCGCCGGGTCCCCGAGGGCTCCCAGCTGAGCTGCAGGGGTTTTTTTGGGGGGAGGGCAGCGCAGAGAAGAGGGAGAGCTGTGCGGATGGCGGGGAAGGGGGGCAATCTCCCCCCTCCTTCCCTCACCTTAGGTGCTCTCCCTCCCTCGCTCTCCCCTCCATTACTGTCCGGGTGGCTGGCGCAGCGGGCGGAACTCACCTCCGTCTCGCTCCAGCGCCGGAAGTTCGGGTGCGCAGCCGCTGCTCTGGTCTGGACCAGACCAGAGTAGCGGCAGATCCATCCGGCGCTGCTACGAGACGGAGGTAAGTTCCACCCGCTGCCAGCCACCCGGACAGTAATGGAGGGGAGAGCGAGGGAGGGAGAGCACCTAAGGTGAGGGAAGGAGGGGGGAGATTGCCCCCCTTCCCCGCCGTCCACACAGCTCTCCCTCTTCTCTGCGCTGTTCCCCTCCTGCTGGGGGGGGGGGCACCTGGCTACCTATTCTGGGGACATATACCCCTGCCTACATATACTGGGGACACATATACACCTGGCTACCTATTCTAGGGACATATACCCCTGCTTACATATACTGGGACATATACCCCTGCCTACATATACTGGGCATATATACCCCTGACTATATATACTGGGCACATATACCCCTGACTATATATACTGGGCACATATACCCCTGACTACATATACTGGGCACATATAACCCTGACTACATATACTGGGCACATATACCCTGACTATCTATACTGGGCACATATACCCCTGACTATCTATACTGGGCACATATACCCCTGACTATATATACTGGGCACATATACCCCTCACTATATATTCTGGGCACATATTATACCCCTGGCTACATATACTGGGCACATATACCCCTGACTATATATACTGGGCACATATTATACCCCTGGCTATATATAACTCTGGCTACATATACCCCTGGCTACATATACTGGGCACATATAACCCCGACTACATATACTGGGCACATATACACCTGGCAACATATACTGGGCACATATACACCTGGCAACATATACTGGGCACATATACACCTGGCTACATATACTGGGCACTTATACCCTTGGCTACATATACTGGGCACTTATACCCTTGGCTACATATACTGGGCACATATACCCCAGGCTACATATACTGGGCACATATACCCCAGGCTACATATACTGGGCACATATACCCCTGGCTACATATACTGGGCACATATACCCCTGGCTACATATACTGGGCACATATACCCCTGGCTACATATACTGGGGACATATACCCCTGACTACATATACTGGGGATATATACTCCTGGCTATATATACTGAGAACATATACACCTGTCTACATATACTGGGCATATATACCCCTGCCTACATATACTGGGCATATATACCCCTGCCTACATATACTGGGCATATATACCCCTGCCTACATATACTGGGCATATATACCCCTGCCTACATATACTGGGCACATATACCCCTGCCTACATATACTGGGCACATATACCCCTGGCTACATATACTGGGCACATATACTTCTGGCTACATATACTGGGGACACATACCCCTGCCTACATATACTGGGCACATATACCCCTGGCTACCTGTTCTGTGGACATCTCTACCCCTGGCTGCCTGTTCTGGGGACATCTATACTGCTGGCCACCTATTCTGGGGACATCTATACTGCTGGCCACCTATTCTGGGGACACCTATAGACCTGGGGCTACCTATTTTTGGGGAACCACTGCTGTCAGATTGAGTGTATTTTGGGGAACTGCTGCCAGGTGAGAGGTGTCTACCATATTAAGGGGGCATTCTGCCTATTTATGTGAAATGCTGTCTATTTATGTGCCTCATGACTGCTGAATTTGTCTTGTTGGGGGCCTCATGATTGCTGAATTTGTCTTGGAACATGCTGGAAGGTACATACTAAGGGAGGGTGGGTGAGCGTGAGCCTGCTAACCTCCATGTACATTTGGCTCCACCCATAACCACGCCCACATTTGGCCACACCCCTTCACCTTAGGGGGCGCATTAATAGTCTTTGTCCCCGGGCACTGAAAACCCTAGCTACGCCTCTGCTTGTGTATGCCCCCCTATGCCTTGCCCAGCTCTGATTGGCTGCTGCTCTGTCCTGTTCGTCCACCCCACAGTTGCCCGCTCCTGCCCCGTTGTGATTTGCTGCAGCACTGATTAGATGGAGCATGTGTTGAGATGGCGAGTGTGATGTCCAGAGAGATGGCACGTGCACTCCTGCCCTGTGCAGCAAAGCGGGCCACCAGCTAGTATCAATATAAATATCAGTTTATTTAAGGTATTTTATCAATAAGGAGAATAAAATATTTAAAAACATGCTCCACCTAAAGGCAGCTATAGATTACTTAACAGTTTTATATGAATCACAGTCACCCATTTTAAATATGATCCATTGACCACAACTCTTTGCTTTCTGTCCATTAGCCAGTTTCCTTATCCATGCACACCAACTCTTCCATCAGTCCTTGCATCCTCAATTTTTTTTTGCACCAGACTTTTGTGCGGAACAGTATTGAAGACCTTTGCAAAGTCCAAGTATATCACATCTACTGCATTCCCAATATTTGCAATTAGCATTTACCACCTCATAAAAGCTGAAGATGACAAGACCTGTCCTTAGTAAACCCATGTTGACACTGAGAAATTAGATGAAGAGGTTTATCAATAACTGAACTTAATTCCCTAAGCACCTGAGGATGTATTCCATCTAGGCCTGGTGCCTTTTCAGTTTGGATATTATTATTTACTTTTGCCTTCAGTCCTTCCTGCATTAAACATTTAATATTTAAATCAGACGCATCGTTAATATGCAACAAAGATGTGTCCCTTGTGAAGACAAAATAGTGAATAAAGCATATATCACCACAGTAGCCTCACGAGCCCCTTAGTGATACATGAACACAGCCACAAGTTGGTAGACTTTGCAGCAGATCTTTAATACCTTGCAGAGTTTCCTAATCTAAAACTATGAACACACCTTAGAGTTTTATCACCTGAGATAATGATTCATAATTGCCTTTTGTGAAAATCTAACATTAATATAGCTGTCACTGTTATTGTTTGCCTTGTGATCCACTGTGTTGGATTAAAGGACACCTGAAGTGGGAGGAATATGGAGGCTGCCATATGTATTTATTTTTAAACAATACAGTTGCCTGGCTGTCCTGCTGATCTCGTTGGCTGCAGTAGTGTCTGAATCGCACACCTGAAACAAGCATCCGGCTAATCCAGTCACAGCATCTGATCTCCATGCTTGTTCAGGGTCTATTGCTATGTATTAGAGGCAGAGGATCAGCAGGAAAGCAGGAAACTGGTATTTTTTTTAAAGAAATGGCAGCCTCCATATAATTTCAGGTATGCATTAACCTCCGGGAACTGCCAGCATACCAGCTATATCCTATTTGTTGAAGATTTCATTATTAACATCTTGGACACATTCGCTGAAATATTGGTGACAGCCTAAATCATGTATTTTACACTACAGGTGCAGTTACCCTTTAAAGTGTACCTGAGCTAAAGCTCGGGTACATAAGGTACAAAATCACATACTTGCCTAATAATCTTTAATGGGGCTACCCATGGCGTCCTCCAGTCCCCCATTGTCACTCGTGGACCCTTCAAAGGCTACCGACAAGGACGGGGCTTCGCTCATCTTCAAGCACAAACGCGTCCATACTACAACCACTTGTTACTGAGCAGGCACGGACGCACTCAGTAATACGAGGAGTGTGGCCTTCATCAGCCAGAGGCTCCTGGGCAGCGATGGAGGACAACAAGTGGAAGCCTCATTAGGATCCAGAGGCTTCCCTCTCCTTAGGTAAGTATATGTTTCTGAACCCAAGCTACGTCTCAGGTTCTCTTTAAAGAGACTCTAAAGTCTCCAAAAAATGAGGTTTTTACTTTAAAAACCTCGTTAACATAATTGCCCCTCCTAAAACGCCACATCCCCGCGGCTGAAAACTCCATAAATCACCCCAAACTCCATGGGGCACATCGCGGGGCTCCTTCCGCATAGAGGCAGAGCTTTGGGCTGTAGCTCTGTCTCTACACGCATCCATCAGCGCGGATCTCCGCCTCTCCCCTCCCCTCTCAGTCTTCTTTCATTGAGTGGGGCGGGGGAGAGGCGGTGATCAGCGCTGATTGACGTGCATGGAGGCAGAGCTGCAGCTGAAAGCTCTGCCTCCTTAGGGCAGCAAAATCCACGACCAAGAAAGTCGTGGATTTTTCCGGGGGCGTTAGTGGTGATTTATGGAGTTTTCAGCTGCAAGGATGCAGTGTTTTAGTAGGGGCAATTGTGTTAAAGAGGTTTTTTAAAGTAAAAACCTCATTTTTAGGAGACTTCAGAGTCTCTTTAAGTTAATGAGAATCAAAATCGGCAGAATTTTAAGTGCTGAGCTAAAAAGGAAGCTAAAGTCTTCTATTGGATCTGAAACATGTCATCAATTTATGTTAGCTACAGCCAGACACATACCGGTAGCCAAACATCATTACCCAGCTACACTGATTCACATAATGATAATCCAGCATCATTACTACCCAGCTGCACCAGTGAATTTATATGGACAATTAAGTGTGATCTCAATGGCACCAGCCTTCAACAATCTATGAGATGACAACCTCATTCCTGTTCAGCCACATGCCAGAATCCTAAAAACTGACATTTTATTCTGACACGACTATTATCATGAGGAAAAAAAAAAAAAAGATTAAAAAAATGCAACTCAATTTGAGAGCTTTGACAAACACCTTAAAGCATAGCTCCAAGACGTGTCATTGGATTGAGTAGTAGGAATAACAATTTACACGGGTCCATCTGAAAATGGCGCCTGCGAATAATGGCGCACGGTGTTGCCGCTAATCCGTTTGACGCTTATCGCTATTTAACGTTAAAGCCTTATTGTTACTTAGCGTTAACACACAGAACCCTCTCTGTACCTATCCCTAACCCTAAGACCCCCCTGGTGGTGCCTAATCCTAACCACCCCCCTGGTGGTGCCTAACCCTAACCACCCCCCTGGTGGTGCCTAACCCTAAGCACCCCCCTAGTGGTGCCTAACCCTAAGCACCCCCCTGGTGGTGCCTAAACCTAAGCAACCCCCTGGTGGTGCCTAACCCTAAGCAACCCCCTGGTGGTGCCTAACCCTAAGCAACCCCCTGGTGGTGCCTAACCCTAAGCACCCCCCTGGTGGTGCCTAACCCTAATACCTCCCTGGTGGTGCCTATCCCTAAATCTCCCCTGGTGGTGCCTAACCCTAACGTTGACAGTGTTACATTAAATTCATTCACTGTTTTGCAGTTAAATAACTTCTGCAGTTTGGCTTATGTAGGGCGCTATTGATAAATAACGTTACTGTGCACAATAACGTCTGCTGTTTGTCATATGAACAGTACTATTGATAAATAATGTTACTGTGCACAATAACGTCTGCTGTTTGGCATATGAACGGCACTATTGATAAATAGCGTTACTGTGTGCCGTTTTTCTCCTTTTTTCCCTGTGCGCCATTATTATGCAGTACTAACGAGGAATAGCGATAAGCGTATCTTTTTAATGCGGCGCCATTTGTATGCATAGGCGCTGTGCGCCATTATTCACTGATCCAATTTACACACCTTTTTAAACAAAAGAGAAACATTTTTTTATCTACACAAGTTTAAAGATAAATAAAGATGTAAAATGTTCATTGTCTGCAATGATCTTGGGTGAAAATCTATTATCGGTATGGTTATCCTACATAATTATTTACTGGTGGATCAACTCAGCTGAGCGGCTACTAGCTTTGAACTCGGCACTTGCCCAGCCCATCGCATGTGGTGACATTTCTGCATTCCGTTGGCCCTCCGCTTCCCTACATTGCAACAGAACGTAACGTCAGCCTATAGACTGGATCTACATCTGTACAGCCTTAGTCCGGCGATGTCGCCCAAGAGTTCAGGGTGACATTAATCCAGAGTGTGTAACGGGGACATCAGAGCACAGAGGGAAGCCTCAATAGAAACTTGAGGCTTCCCTCTGTTTAAGTAAATAACTCTTTATGAACCTAAGCTTGGGTTTCCTTTAAAGGTCCGTACACACGCCGGACTGGAGGCAACGACGGGACCGTCGTCACCTCCCGCTGGGTGGGCGTTCCAGCGACAGCCCGGCGTGTGTACAGTCTGTCGGCGGACTGATACGGCTGTTTCTGAGCGATCCGCCTGGCGGATCACTCAGAAACAGCCGCATCAGTCCGCCGACAGACTGTACACACGCCGGACTGTCGCTGGAACGCCCACCCAGCGGGAGGTGACGACGGACCCGTCGTTGCCTCCAGTCCGGCGTGTACGGAACCTTAAGGTTGACTGCATTTGTCGCAGGCTCGTTTCAGGTGTGTGATTCATGCTGATGCATGAAAGATCAGCGGGGTGCCAGGCAATGGGTATTGTTTAAAATGAAATAAATATGGAGCAGCCTTCATATTCCTCAGATTTCAGTTGTCCTTTAACAACTTAGTGCTGCTCACGGATTTCCCCCCATACCACTCTCCATACAACAGTACTACTGCTCTGCTGGGGGCCAAGAGAGTATGTACAAACCTTGTGCCAAAACTGTTCCACAAATTGATCATTTCGGGAGACAAATTGGACAAATGTGTACAATCCAAGATAACATGAAAAGTTAATTGCATGGTGTGTAGACGTCCAAATTGTGTCCGATTGATTTTGTGACCCTAAATCAATCGGAATCCGATCGGTCCGGTCGAAAATTATCTAATAGTCGATCTCATGGAAAATTGTACCGTGTGTACCCAGCTTTAGATATAAGATAGACTTTCTGTTCCTAAAAAGAGTTTACCATCAGGTATGCAAGTGACAGTTCTTGGGTTGGATTGGATTGGACTATAGGTATCCCTCACTGATAAGCAATTACAGCCATAAAACCCTTTCCTGGCAGTAAATTGCTTCTGAGAGGAGGAAAGAGATAAAAGGGGTCAATAGTTCATAGATTTGAGCTCTGTCATACTTTGATTAATGTGTTATTGAGCAGAGACAATGAAACAACTGTGGGATATCAAAAATAGTCAGTTTTGGAAGATGATAGATACAATTGTTTCTCCCATCAGTTTATTTTCACTTCAGATGTCCTTTAAAGGACCACTATTGCGAAAAAATTTACAAACATTTTAAAATACATGAAAACACAAATAAAAAGTACATTTCTCCCAGAGTGAAATATGCCATAAATTCTTTTTCTCCTAGGGTGCTGTCACTTACAGTAGGTAGTAGAAATCTGACAGAACTGACAGGTTTTGGATTAGCCCATTTCCTCATGGGGATTCTCATGGTTTTCTCTATTTACATGTAATAGATCGCGGAAAAGCCGCCGCGTGTACTGGCAGCAAGGCGGCTGATTCCGCGTCCAGCGCGGCGGTTTGCTCGCAGCAGCATGCGTCTGGTGTGGCTGGGTCTGTTAGTTCACACAGGTTGAGGAATACGCGCGCGCGCTGAGAGGCAGAACCTTTATGACAAATGAGGAGGGATCAGCTGACCAGGTTGGTCAGCTGACCTCAGAGCAAGTGACTATTGGTTGATCTGTTATGGGTGGCACCGGAGAGCGCCGCTCTATATATAGTTACTGCTGGTCAGTCTCAGGTTGTCTGCCGTTGCGAACACTTACGTGAAAGCACTCAGACCATAGTCAGATCCCACAGTGTGTTAGAACCAGGTGGACCTGGGAATTCACACTGAGCCAGATTACTTCTGTGTTATCATTGTGTTATACTTCAGACTAGTTCCAGGGTGTCGAGACCACGGACCTCACACCCAAGACTAGGGATTTGTGTTATTGTGTTATATTTCAGACTAGTTGCAGGGTGTTGAGACCACGAACCTCACACCCAAGACTAGGGATACTGTGTTATCATTGTGTTATACTGACTAGTTCCAGAATGTCGAGACCACGGACCTCACACCCAAGACTAGGGATTCTGTGTAATCATTGTGTTATACTTCAGACTAGTTCCAGGGTGTTGAGACCACGGACCTCACACCCAAGACTAGGCATTGTTTGATATCTGTTATGACCTATTGCATTTCTGACTATCCCTCTGCTTTCTGACTCGGTACCTACGCACATCTGATTTCCTGTTGCCAACCCTGCCTGCCCTTGGTTACCGAATCAGTCTTCTATCTCTGTATCTTGTCTGCCCGTGTGTTGCCGACCTGGTTTGCCCGACCTTGAGAGCTATCTCTCTCCATTAAGAGAATAGTCTCCAGACCCGCTTGTGACATCCACCTTCCAGGTGTCACTCAGCCACAGGTCCTTCCTACTATCCAGCCTGGGGCTCCACCCCTTTGGATGTCTCAGGCTGCTGGAAGGTTTCTGCACTTTCCAGAGGGAGGTATTTCTCATACTGCCAAGGACCACCTGCTCCTCGGGTGGTCCCACTCAAAGTCATTACTGTTGCACCAAACACTCACACTATATAGGTGTCCAGAGGTTAGTTATACTTGGATTATTGGTGATTCTGCAGATCATCAATAATCGGACATATATCTATATTCTTGGTGATACTGCAGATCACCAATAATCAGATTCTTTCTGTGTGCTGACACCGATCGTTACATTACAAAAGCACTTAGTGCACTTAGTTGCTCAGTCCAACTGGCAGAATAGTGTGCAAACAGGTGTGGTGTGTGTGTGTGTGGGGGGGGGGGGGGCTGCATCTTTGTACAGATCCTTTGCAGGGAGTGCTTTTGTAAATAAATAAAATACCGAGAATCCCCCATGAAAATGGACTAGTCGAAAACCTGTCAGTTTTCTCAGATTTCTTCTAACCACTGTAAGTGACAACAACATAGGAGAAAAGGTAATTTATAGCTCATTTTACTGGAAAAAAAAACATACTTCTTATTTGTATGTATTTACATGCATTTTAAATTGTACAATTTTGTGGTCCTTTAAGGCCAATTCTGTGGGGGGATCCAACTAACACCACAGCATGTGTTTGGGATGCTGGTTTACCTATTTATTCCCAATCCAGTGAAAAATGTGTGGTGGAGTTCTTTAACCACTTCAGTACCAGCACCCTCTGCCCCCTTAAGGACCAGAGGGTGCTGGTACAGTAAACCGCCACTTCCCGATGAATCGCCGCTAAAATCCGCCGGTCACGCCGCTCTGTCTTGCCGCAGGCTGCTCTCTCTGCCGTCGCTATGACGGCAGAGCTCTGTGCGCCGGTCAGGAGCCGCTTTCATTGGCTCCTGACCTGGTCACTCAATGTCAGCCAATGGGAACGGCTTACAGGAATGACAGGGCCAGGAGCCAATGAAAACTGCTCCTGCCCGACTCACAGTGCTCTGTCGTCATAGAGGCGGCAGGGCAGCACATTGCAGCGGTGAATGGGACGTAGAGTTTACGTCCGGTCAGAACCGCAGCGCCACCTGCCCGCCGTAGATTTAAACTGCGTCGGTCCGCAGGTAGTTAACATCACTGTGGATCAAGTTCCCCACAAAGGCTGCCATTCCTGGTGATTGCTGCAGCTAGTGTGAATTAGCAGCCCCAGCCAGACCATGACCTTTTCCTCTCGCCAGACCCTCGGCAAGGCATTACATTCCACGGCAAGGCTGTACCACGATTACATTCTATGTTATAGCACCTGGAACAAAATACAAATAATAAATACTGTCTTTTACTGTCTGGTGGGGTCTTGAAGCTTAGGCATGTTACCAGGTATTATTTATGTATGAGTTTGTCTATTTATTTTATTTATGAAGGTATTTTGTTTTTAATGTTTATTTATGCTGCAACCTTGAGGAATCACCTGAGACTCTAGAAGGTCACCCCTGTTCTGTATTGATAGAATTTATTTGCATGAAATGTTTAGGGACTATTGATCCCTAAAAGATGGCATAAACTAAGCTTTGCATAGTAAACCAAATACTACCGGTATACTGTACATAGCAATCACAGTACATGGATGTAG
Source organism: Hyperolius riggenbachi (assembly GCF_040937935.1). Lineage (NCBI taxonomy): Eukaryota > Metazoa > Chordata > Amphibia > Anura > Hyperoliidae > Hyperolius > Hyperolius riggenbachi. Next base: position 103,768,480 of record NC_090657.1, read on the forward strand.
TGTGTGTATGTGTGTTTGTGGCTGTATATACAGTTTATCCATATATATTTCCCCTGTGTGAAGAGAACACTGAGGAATTTGTCCTTTTATTACTTCAATGACAGTTCAGTAGGAGAGAAACAGAGGAGGCTGTGAACTAATTGGAGCTTTTTCACATGACTATCTGTAATATCTCTGCTACCCTTTCACCTCCCCTTCATCTCCAGTCCGCTGCCGGAACCTACATTTCAATGCAATTGGGTCTTTATATGACCAAGTTATATTCTTGTTTGCGGATTGTAATGCTGCTCTAATATTTTTACCCTTGACAGATGGAGAATCTTATGTATTTACTGTTTATGTAATTTATGCAGAGTTTACTTGATATATCATTGGCAAGTTTAGTGGCGGGGGGGGGGGGGGGGAGTAGGGAAAAAAGAGTACTGTAGGGGGGTAGGGAAAAAATTGTTGGACTTACCCGGGGCTTCTAATGGTCCCCACAGACGTCCTGTGCCCCCGCAGCCACTCACCGATGCTCCGGTCCCCACCTCTGGTTCAAGGCAGAAAACCACTGTGCCTGCACGGGCGTGTCCTCGCTCCTGCTGACATCACCAGGAGTGTACTGCGCAGATGCAGACTGAACGACCGAATACACTTCTGGTGACGTCAGCGGGAGCGAGGACGCAGCCACGCAGGCGCAGTGGTTTTCCGACTTTAAAGTCGGAAATTCCAGAAGCGAACCGGCGGCAGGGACAGGAGCATCAGTGAGTGGCTGCGCGGGTATAGGACATCTGTGGGGGAACATTAGAAGCCCCGAGTAAGTTCAACTCTTTTTTTCCCCCTACAGTACTTCTTTAAGTGGTGGCACAAAACCAACGCAGTTTTTGGACTTTGGTCATACCATTATATACACATTCTTATTCTTTCCCTCGGAGGTGCTTTGGCACTAATAATTTTCAGGTGGATCCCCATGCCTAATCCTAACCACTTCACTTACTAATGTTTTATCATAACCATAACCAAGCCATCTAAGACAAATCCTACCTGAAACTGTAACCAAGAATTTAATTTCATACCAATCAGTAGCTGATACCCCCTTTCCCATGAGAAATGTTTTCCTTTTCACAAATGGATCATCAGGGAGCTCTGTATGGCTAATATTGGGGTGAAACCCCTCCCACAGTGTGATGTCAGGACCATGGTCCTGACAGTTTCCTGTCTGTGAGCCTTGTTGCATTGTGGGAAATAACAGCTGTTTACAGCTGTTTCCAACTGCTAAAAAAGCAAGCAGCATCTCCCTCCACTGACATCACCTGCCAGCAGTAGAAATGGCACCATGTGATAAATGTCAGAATGTAAAACAGGAAGAGGAAAGATTTTACAATGGGCAAACACTGACCAAATCATTTATACTGTTCGTAATTATTGTAAAAATGAAGGACTTTTTTATTACATGATTTTCACTGGAGTTCCTCTTTAAAACTAAACTCCCACTATCCCTCCTTCTAATCTTAATCTTATGTAATTATGCTTAATCCTGCATATACACAGGCACATAAGTCGCCTGAAACAATCATTAGAGATTGTGCCAGGCAGCAGTTTAGTGATGAGTGTAGTACAGACACATTCTCAGCTCCCAGTCTAGAAGTACTTCTCAACAGAGAAGCAAGGGAAGGATGTGTGAGCTGCACCCTGCTGTAGAAACTTCCTTTGCCATATCTCTCTACATGGAGAAGCAAAAAATGTCAGGGGGACACCTATACAGAATTTAGATTTTTGAACAAGAGTACGGTATGCTGGATTGTGAATGTAGCCTAAAACTAACCTTCTGACACTTGCTTATTTTCTTATGGGCTGCATCAGCTTTCATTCTATTAATGCACCACTGATAATTCTGAGGTGCAATGGGGATATAAGCTGTGCATCTGATTGTGCTTCAGTCTGATTGCCTCCCCAAGGAAAAAATCCATACATATTGTAGTAAATTGCAACGAGCAGCTCTTCTATCTTATGGGGTTGGTGTGGGCTGCCGGTACCTCCCCCTCCATTAATTGGTACTGTCGCTCCCAGGTCATGCACCTTGTATACTCTTGCAGCTGGTTGCAATTCACTGCAAAGCAGGGATCTGTCCTTTGTGGGGGCAACGTACTGTGCCCCCTCCCGCCCCGATGGTGGCCAAGCCTGCGGATGGGCTAACCGCAATTCTCTGCTACAGTCATAGTGTCCTTTTTATCTTAAACCGTAAGTTTCTGTTATTTGCATTTTGAGATAAGCGCGTTACTGTAGCTAAAAAAAACAAACAAAAAAAACAAATTTCCCACAATCCTGTTGGCACTGCAGCATTTGGCACAGTTCAGCAAAAGCACATAGATCAAAAAAAAAATGGGGACATATACAGGGCCGGATTTCTGGCAAGGCCGCGTAGGCCATGGCCTAGGGCCCCCGAAGTTTAGGGGCGGCTCAGTGAGTTGCAGTAAAGCTGTTCTATGCAGCCATCCCAATCTACAAGGACAGCTTTATCCTTTGAACTCTCTGTCCTGTACTTGTGCTGTCCCTGCAAGATATGTAAGCTCTATCCTGCACGTACACATCAGCCTAACTCTCATGGTGACACATTGGGTCCATCATTAACGAGATGGCAAGCATACCATAACATACCGGTAATATAACAAATAATCTATACGCATATTACTAAAATAGCTATTGTCTGTGACACCAATGATGGAAAGTAAGGATAATTCACGTTGGGGCACACAGAGCTAACAACCATACAAACAATATAGTTGGCCTTGGGCGGTAAAAAGTACAAATCCGGCCCTGGACATATAGGGACCTGTTTTGGGAGAAAAAAGGGGGTTTACACAAATACACACACAGCACTAACTATTTTTAGGCATTTTTTTATTTTTGGATATTACAACCACCTTCAAAGTCTAGTCCCGGGAAGAAATGTTTATCATTCCTTTGGATAGCGTGATAAGACAGGAGGGAGTAGAGAAATGTCCTTTAGATTGACAGTGAAAGCAATAGTATCAGTTACTGATTCATGCTTTGAGAAAGTGGTCCCGTGTGTGGTCATCTACCAGCATATTGCTACAGCGTGAAGAGTTATGACACTCTGAATTGCACCTTAGTACTGCTGGTTCTTATGCTGTGGGATGGAATGATCACAAGCATCACCCGTCTGCATGAAAGTGATGAGCAGGGCCAGTCCTGCAGTTACTGTGCCGCAAGGTGAGGATTAGTCTCCAGCGGTGGCAGGAGATTAAATTCTGTTTTCACATATGCTTCCATGTTTATGTATTTTACACATTTACACAGTGCTAACACATTTTCCATAGCACTTTACTGTGAACATTGAACAAATCATATCCCATCAGTCTGTATGGGTAGAAATTACAAGTGCTGGTACTTGTGCTGTCAATGTCTGCCTTTCCAACAACCCCCCCCCCCCCTTTTTTTATGGCATCCAGTTCAGTGGGTCCCATGCAATTCCCTGCATCGCACAAAGATGACTGGCTGGGTAAGTTAGTATTAACTCACCTGGCATGTTAAAGTAATTGACTTCAGCATTATTATTATTATTTAGTATTTATGTAATGCCTGGGAATTGCAGCACTCCCTCCAGTGACTGAATTGTTTGCCAGCTAGTAGCTGGCAGTGCTGCTCTTTATGTGTGTAAAAACATGAAGGCTTGTTACTATTAGGCTACATTTACTTGGATGGTGATGGAGTTGTGCAGTTACCAATCACTTCCATCTTGTCTCTACATAAGCACTACCAACAATAGCAAAAGGGCTGTTCATTCATATTAGGCAATAGCAAACTGAGCCAGAACATAAAAAAAAACAGGTTGCCCTCCCCTTCCCATGTTGCCATACAATGTATCTGGTAAGGAAGCTAGAACCAGTGAATGTTAAGAGAATTTTCCTAACTAATGATAGCCCACAAATTTGGGGTATTAGAAAATCACTCTTCCAATGCACCCTTGTCCCAGTATTAAAGGGACCCTGAGCAGACTGTGTGGGCAGGCCCGGATTTACCTCACAGGAGCCTATAGGCACAGATGTCCTGGCACCCTAGACCTCGCCCTCCATGAACCTACAAACCCCCGCTGAACTGCACCACAAGTGTCCTGGCTGTCCCAGCTGTCACTTTCCCTTGCTTGTCATAAGTAGCTAGAGGTGCCCCTTAGCATTAGGTAGCCAGAGGTACCCTCAGTATTAAAGGAACACTATTAAGTAACCTATTTCTTTTCAATTGAGATAGGAATGATTTGGGAAGTGCTGGTGTATACATTTCACTGCTTACATCTTTGTTTACTGTTATCAAAATACTTTTACACAAAACTGACGGCCAAGCTGAGGAAGGTGACGGGCCATTAAATCATGAGGGGAGGGAAATCCCTAACACTACATCTGTGTTAACCCTGTGTGTGACTGCAGCTGCCTGTCTCTCTGACAGAGCTGTTTGCAGGAGAGCAGAGGAAATGTTTCTTGTTTGTAATGGTGTGTGAAATTTGACACCACAGCTTCATATAAAGAACAGCAATTGCAGTGTAAAATTGAAGCACCCCTTTGCCATTGAATTGTTCCAATACTGCTACAACCTATACACAATGAATTACAGCTTTTGCCTCTGATATTTAATATGAAAAGTAGGAAAATGTTTACACAGCTACTTTGAAATTATTTGTACATTGTCATTTTATAACACTTGGGTATTGATAGTGTTCCTTTAAGTAGCTAGAAGTACCCCAACTGAAGGCAGATCTAATCAGAGAAATGCAGAGAGCCGGGTGAGTAACCTCATTTACACTCAGCTTGGGGCACTTCATAGGGAAGGAGTCAGGGAGGCACTAGGGGAGAGGAGTGAACAGCCTTTCCATCATCAGGCCCCTATAGACACATGCCAACAGGGCCTTATGGTAAATCTGGCCCTGTGTGTGGGTATGCATTTAACCTATTTTGGTTCCTGGACGTAGAAACTACGTCCAGGAACCATGCGTGTGCACGCGCGCTTCCGGCCCGCGGTTCGTTAGCCAGGCAATCAGTGAATCGGGCTATGGTGCCCAATCACTGATTCCTCTCCCCCGCTGAAAAAGCGACAGCTTCTCTCGGAAGCTGCGCCTTTCTGGCTGTTACCTCCCCCATGCGTCTCTCTAAGCGTATGTTACGCTTAGAGTGACGTCATGTAAACAAACTCATGGCCGCCATCTTGTGGCCAAAAAGTAATACTATAACTAAAAGTAGAAAAAAAAAAAATCAACACACATTTACATTATAAACCTATTGTTTACCTCCCACCCTCCCAAAACTACCCAAATAAAATGTTTAATATAAAAAAAAAATTACAATTAACCACTTAACAACCTCTGCCACGCTTATCTACGCCCCTTTAAAATTCACCTGAGTCAGAGGGGCGTAGATAGGCAACTCCTGTTTATTTTCCTGCTGTGCGCGATCGCGTTCGCGTGCGCGTCCGCGTTCGCGTGCACGCGGACGTGCATACGCGTCGGGCACCCGCTGGTCTGTGATTGGCTGATGTGAACATGTGTTCACAAAGCCAATGACAGTGCTTATTCATGCAGAATGTGTGTAAACATTGTATCAGTCACTATGCTGTTACAGTTACTGAGATCACTCGTGAGAGGATCTCAGATAACTAACACAGCATTAGTGACTGATCAGCATCAGTGAGGTTTTTTTAAAATAAATTATACCCCCATTAAGCCCATTAACCCTTGCCTCCCTTAAATGTGAAAATTGCTGTGGTTTTTAGGTGAAAAACCCCGTGGTAGAGAAGTGGTTAAAAAAAAAACATGTAAATATTTACCTAAGGGTCTAAACTTTTTACATATCAATGTAAAGATGAAATGTTTCTATATTTCTTTTTATTTTAAACTTGTAAATAGTGATAGATGCAAAATGGAAAAAATGCACCTTTATTTCCAAATAAAATATTGTTGCCATACATTGTGATAGGGACATAATTTTAACGGTGTAATAACCGGGACATATGGGCAAATACAATACGTGAGTTTTAATTATGGAGGCATGTATTATTTTAAAACTATAATGGCTGAAAACTGAGAAATAATCAATTTTTTCCGTTTTTTTCTTATTCTTCCTGTTAAAATGCATTTACAGTAAAGTGGCTCTTAGCAAAATGTACCCCCCAAAGAAAGCCTAATTGGTGGTGGAAAAAACAAGATATAGATCAGTTCATTGTGATAAGTAGTGATAAAGTTATAGGCTAATGAATGTGAGGTGAACATTTCTCAAGTGAAAACGACGGAACGTGAATGGGTTAAGCATACCCACAAATACTTAAGAACACGCCCTCACTTATCGCCCCTGAAGTAAAGCACTCTGCCCCTCGGTCCAGCTGGTGTAAATTACATACTTTCAGCAAAGTCGTGCTGTGACCCCGGAAGCGGAAGTTGGCGCATGCTCCCGCTTCCGTCATCCTCCTCTAAGCATATCCCTGCACAAGCAGCACGTCATTGTGCTCAGTACAGGAGAGGAACTTTCGGGGTCACAGCATGACTTTGCTGAGAGTTGCCAGCCCCAATGTAATTTACACAGGCTGGTCCAGGGGAAAGAGAGCTTTACTACAGGGGTGGTGAGTGAGGGGGTATTCTTAAGTATTCGTGTGTATGCTTGAATGCATACCCACACAGTCTGCTCAGGGTCCCTTAAAAGACGTGGGACGATTCCCCCACCTTTGTGTGCAAGCCAAAAAAGAGGTAAGAGTAATACTATGGGAGCAAAAATGGATTAAGATGACATTGGGCCCTAGGCAAGATAGCAGTTTTTGCCCACCGCTGATGGTCACCTGGCTTTTTTAGTAAGATTTGAAGGGGGCTAGCATCTACCTGGTCTTTCAACAGGCCCTAGGCAGTTGCCTAGGTTTATAGACAGACAAATGGCAGCACTCAAGGATGCATCTGAATTGTAAGCCAACAGAGGCAATGCTGAGCCCCTCTGTAACTAAATACATGCCTTGAATGCAAAACAGATGCAAATTGTGTGCTAATTCTAATCTAAGACTTTTTGAAAGTGAATTTGAAACAGTGAATGCAGCTGGCCACTAGTATACTTACATTCAATTTGCACAGCGGGAGATATGGCAGCGCTTTTAAACAAAACTTATACCTGAATGATTTGTTTGCATTGATGTGCAGAGCTCCGACAACTACTGGACTAAATTACACACCTAGCACTCATTACCGGCAAAAAGGGGGGAGGGCGTAGCTTCAGTGAGGGATGAACTTGTACCTGAATGATTTATCTGCATTGATGTGCAGAACTCCAATAACTACTGGACTAAGTTACACACCTAGCACTCACTACAGGCAAAGGGGGGGTGTTAGCTTTAGTGATAATATGTGCACAGATTATTACCTAATAGACTTCCCCACGGCGGTGACGTACCCCCTCGGGGAAGACTTAACGCTAATCTAACGATAAAAACACAATATTCCTTGTGCTGCTAATCATAAAATGGTATACACATTTCATAAACAAATAGACAGACAAATGACAGCGCTCAAGGATGCATCTGAATTGTAAGCCAAAGAGGCAATGCTGAGCCCCTCTGGAACTAAATACATGCCTTGAATGCAAAACAGATGCAAATTGTGTGCTAATTCTAATCTAAGACTTTTTGAAAGCGAATTTGAAACAGTGAATGCAGCTGGCCACTAGTATACTTACATTCAATTTGCACAGCGGGAAATATGGCAGCGCTTTCAAACAAAACTTATACCTGAATGATTTGTTTGCATTGATGTGCACAGCTCCAATAACTACTGGACTTAATTACACTCCTAGCATTCATTACAGGCAAAAAGGGGGGGGGGGGTTAGCTTCAGTGAGGGATGAACTGTTGTCTGTCTATTTGTTTATGAAATGTGTATACCATTTTTATGATTAGCAGCACGAGGAATATTGTGTTTTTATCGCTATTGCCTGTAGTGAGTGCTAGGTGTGTAATTTAGTCCAGTAGTTATTGGAGCTCTGCACATCAATGCAGATAAATCATTCAGGTATAAGTTCACCCCTCACTGAAGTTACGCCCCCCCCCCCCCACCCCTTTTTGCCTGTAATGAGTGCTAGGTGTGTAATTTAGTCCAGCAGTTATTGATGCAAACAATGCAAACAAATCATTCAGGTATAAGTTTTGTTTGAAAGTGCTGCCATATCTCCCGCTGTGCAAGCTGCCTAGGTTTGCCTTGTGGAGGATCTGGCTCTGTAGGAGGAGTAGTGTCATCAGGTCACCCTCTTATTATTCGCAGGGCTGTGGAGTCGAGGAGTTAGAGGTTTCATAAACAGAGGAGTCGGGAGTCAAAGTATTTTTGTACCAAATCCACAGCCCTGGTAAGTGTATTATGCAGTCGGGGTTGAAGCTATTTTGGGTATCTGGAGTCGGAGATTTCAAAAAACTGAGGAGTCGGATGATTTTTGTACCAACTCCACAGCCCTGATTAGTGGAGCAATTAAGCAGCTACCCCTCTCAAATAAATGGGTAACATCCAAATATGAGAGATCTGTTGTTGTTCAGCAATTGCCATTTGATTGGGGTGGCTATTAGAGATGGGCCGAACGGTTCGCCGGCGAACGGTTCCCGGCGAACTTCGGTGGTTCGCGTTCGCCTCCCGCAGGTGAACGTTTCCGGAAGTTCGGTTCGCCCCACAATGCACTATGAGGGTCAACTTTGACCCTCTACATCACAGTCAGCAGGCCCAGTGTAGCCAATTAGGCTACACTAGCCCCTGGAGCCCCACCCCCCTTATATAAGGCAGGCAGCGGCGGCCATTACGGCCACTCGTGTGCCTGCATTAGAGAGAGTAGGGCGAGCTGCTGTCTGTCTCCCATAGGGAAAGATTAGTTAGGCTTAGCTTTTCCTGGCTGCATACCTGTTCAGTGATCCTGCCACTGCATACCTGTTCTTTAAACCACCCACCACTGCATACCTGTTCAGTGATCCTGCCACTGCATTCCTGTTCTGTGAACCCACCCACCACTACATACCTGTTCAGTGATCCTGCCACTGCATACCTGTTCTGTGAACCCACCCACCACTGCATACCTGTTCTGTGATCCTGCCACTGCATACCTGTTCTGTGAACCCACCCACCACTGCATACCTGTTCAGTGATCCTGCCACTGCATACCTGTTCTGTGAACCCACCACTGCATACCTGTTCTGTGAACCCACCCACCACTGCATACCTGTTCAGTGATCCTGCCACTGCATACCTGTTCTGTGAACCCACCACTGCATACCTGTTCTGTGAACCCACCCACCACTGCATACCTGTTCAGTGATCCTGCCACTGCATACCTGTTCTGTGAACCCACCACTGCATACCTGTTCTGTGAACCCACCCACCACTGCATACCTGTTCAGTGATCCTGCCACTGCATACCTGTTCTGTGAACCCACCCACCACTGCATACCTGTTCAGTGATCCTGCCACTGCATACCTGTTCTGTGAACCCACCCACCACTGCATACCTGTTCAGTGATCCTGCCACTGCATACCTGTTCTGTGAACCCACCACTGCATACCTGTTCTGTGAACCCACCCACCACTGCATACCTGTTCAGTGATCCTGCCACTGCATACCTGTTCTGTGAACCCACCCACCACTGCATACCTGTTCAGTGATCCTGCCACTGCATACCTGTTCTGTGAACCCACCCACCACTGCATACCTGTTCAGTGATCCTGCCACTGCATACCTGTTCTGTGAACCCACCACTGCATACCTGTTCTGTGAACCCACCCACCACTGCATACCTGTTCAGTGATCCTGCCACTGCATACCTGTTCTGTGAACCCACCCACCACTGCATACCTGTTCAGTGATCCTGCCACTGCATACCTGTTCTGTGGACCCACCACTGCATACCTGTTCTGTGAACCCACCACTTCATACCTGTTCTGTTCAGTGGACCCGCCACTGCATACCTGTTCTGTTCAGTGGACCCGCCACTGTATACCTGTTTAGTGAACCCGCCACTGCATACCTGTTCTGTTCAGTGAACAGTTTGGTGTGTCAGTGTGAAGCAGTACCTTAATTACACTACCTGATTGATGTATACACATGCAAGATGTTTTAAAGCACTTTAGGCCTGTCATTTAGCATTCAATATGATTTCTGTCCTTAAAACGCTGCTTTGCGTCAAATCCAGATTTTTCCTGGGGACTTTTGGCGTATATCCCACTCCGCCATGCCCCCCTCCAGGTGTTAGACCCCTTGAAACATCTTTTCCATCACTTTTGTGGCCAGCATAATTATTTTTTTTTTCAAAGTTCGCATCCCCATTGAAGTCTATTGTGGTTCGCGAACTTTAACGCGAACCGAACCTTCCGCGGAAGTTCGCGAACCCGGTTCGCGAACCTAAAATCGGAGGTTCGGTCCAACTCTAGTGGCTATCTGGTTACCTCTTTATTATGGGCGAGTCCAAATCACACCATAAATCCCACTATATACTATCGCCCTTATTGGAGGTGGGTAAGAGCTCCTTGACAAAAAATTGCATAAAATGATTTGCATCTCATTGACCATCCCAACACAGCTGACACCCTTCCACAAGCCTGACCATTCCAATTTCCACCAGCATGTGTGGGCTTGTGCCCTTCCCCCATGTGTAGACTGTATGTACGTGCTATTCATAGATTACACTTACACGCCCAACTTCACTTTGTTTCCTTTTTAATCCTCTAAAGTGTTTCTAAGCCTTAAGTTTTCAGCGAAGCAGCCATTTTTTTTTTCAGCCTCAGCCATGTGCGTTGTAACAGATAAAATTCCTCTGCTTCAAATTCCTCCCAATCACAGCTGGAGCCCCCCCTTCCCCTCCTTCTCCTGTGTGGCTGGCTGCTCTGTCAGCAAACACGCTGGGTTTTACACTGGAAGGGTCATTTATCACAGGTGACACACCGCCATTCAACTGCAGCTATTTCTACCTTCAACTTAACCCTTTCTCTAGCAGTGTTCCCAAGTAAGCCCTTCCTTAGCCAAAAGGTTAATTGCCTGTGAACTGCCATGTCTCTTTGCCAGTATCTAAATAACAAAACTGTAGAGCTTTTTTTCCCCTGCAGCAAGAGGCATGTATAAGTAATATAGCTGACGTAAACAAAGAAAGTAAAGACATTTTTCCATAAAATGCTTAAAGGGATTTTCCACTTTGATCTGAAAGAGGAATCTATTTCAGAGCCCCAAGTATAGTAACCAAGTCAGATCCATTTTATTTGGATTGCACGGTGCAACGTTCCTAAATAGTAATGGCCTAACAGTTACCCCGGCAAACAGTTGCCATTCGCCTGATTGCGAGTAACGTGAAATATACGGCCCGTTTGCAACCGCCCCATACTTCTCCATGGAGCCATTTTTTAACCCTTCATTCTGATGTAAGGTGGGCCACGATGGCCATTTAGACCATTTTCCCACCTGGGCCACTCCCACCCCTATAAAATGCACAATCCAGTGGCCATTTTCACTCTGCCTGTAGTCAGTGTAGGGCTAGAAGCTGCTGCAGATACAGGGACAGCGATAGATAGGCTGTATTGTAATATAGTACTGTGTAGCTGCTTCCCAGGTACTCTGCTACATGTAGTGCACTAGCTAGGGACCCCCCCAATAGTTCTTTTTTGGACTGACATTGACCCTGCTGTACTGATAATTTGTTGTTGCATTTTGTGGTGTGGTGTGTGTTGTAGCAACACAACACCTGTGACCTGTATACAGTGTAGTGTGCGGCAGGCTGCGTCACTGTTACAGCCCGTTCTCACTGTACAGAAATGAATGATTGTCACTGACCCCCACACAGCGTCACACCAACACACCTGTGTCACCTTACTATGTGTTACGGTCGTTGAAATCAGTAAGTGTGTTGGTGAAGATATTTATGACAATACTTCTTGGCTAATCACTCAAACATGACAGGCAGAAGCAGGCCAAAGTGCAGAGGCACTAGAGGTCGTGGTGGTGCGTGATCCCATGGCCGTGGCATATGTGGCATATGTGATCTTCTGCAGATGAAATACATTACTTCCCAGAGTGCAGAAGAGGTGGTTGACTGGCTCAAGCAGGGTTCCACCTCTTCTGCGGCCAAGGTTTCTGCACCCTCCTCCTCATCCTCTGCTGTGGTCAAGTTACACCACCTCCATGTCCACAGCCCTGCAACTGAATTTGATTGCTCAGATGAACTATTTCCCCAGTCATTGATGGACCAGAGTAATGTGCACACATTCTTGCCATCGGATGAAGGAGAGGAGGAAGGCAGACACAACAGTGCCCAGGTCACTAAAAGTTATAATGTCCTTGCTGCTGCGAGCTTGAAGCTGTAAACGATTATGAGGGTGGTGATGATATGGTAATGGATATCTCATGGGTTCCACAAGAGTGGAGCGGGTAGAGGAGCGTTCAGAGAGAGAGACAGAGCCTTGGAGAGAGTGGAAAAGGAAGCAAACAAAGCCCAGTCACCTGTAGCAATAATGCAGAGGTCCCTTTTGTCCACTCTCAGGTTCACATCAGAGCCCCCTTATACCCCTGGTGTCAGTGCTGCACATGGTATGGTAAACAAACTACTTACCTGGCAGTAGTCTCCCATCATCTCCTCCAGCAGCGTGGCCTCCTCCAGAAAGGCTCTTCAGTGTATCTCTCCTTCCATGCACCAAGCAGGGGTTGAGCCTACCCTTCATGTGGGTGGGGCCAGCATGTAGGCAGGGCATGTGGGTGGGGCCAGGCAAGGAGGCTTAGGCGGCACTGCAGCAGCCACTCCTCCCTGGCCAGAACTATAGATTTATTGTTGGGCTGGCCAGAGAGCTATTCATGCAGTGACAGCAGATGGGTGGTAAAAATAGTCCGCCTGGTCCTTATAGATGTAGGGAGGGGAGAAGGGGGTGTAAATTAAGAGGAGGGAGGGTGATACAAATGTTACAATTCTATAAAAAAAAATCCTCTGTCGGTGATGTAGGGCTATGGCGATCCCTATGCCACGGACATTCATACAGTGCCCTGGGACAGCAGGACAGAGCCTTCACAGTGACACTGTCTCGGGGGGAAATGGGATGGTTGGGGAGGGTACATATTAATAATATCCATGTATGTAGCACAGAACAATTCTCAGCAGCATTTTACACTGATTAATCCATACACCTCAAAAGGGAACAGCAACAATTCAGATATGCTAATTAGCCTCGCCTAGGGAGCAGAGGTTGAGTTTAGTGAACCAAAACATCTAACAGCTAATCCATTTTACCAGATGCTGCAGTAATTATTCAATGACTTGCTAGCCCCAACTTCCATCTCCCTGGTGAAGCAAATCATCAGGGTTAGGAGCATTTTCTGCTCAGTACTGCTCAGTACTAACTCAGTCTTTTTTTCTTTTTTTTTAACCCATTCAGGTTCCGTCGTTTTCACGTGAGAAATGTTCACTTCCCATTCATTAGCCTATAACTTTATCACTACTTATCACAATGCACTGATCTATATCTTGTTTTTTCCGCCACCAATTAGGCTTTCTTTGGGGGGTACGTTTTGCTAAGAGCCACTTTACTGTAAATGCATTTTAACAGGAAGAATAAGAAAAAAATGGAAAAATTCATTATTTCTCAGTTTTCAGCCATTATAGTTTTAAAATAATACATGCCTCCATAATTAAAATTATGTCCCTATCACAATGTATGGCGACAATATTTTATTTGGAAATAAAGGTGCATTTTTTCCATTTTGCATCTATCACTATTTACAAGTTTAAAATAAAAAAAATATAGAAATATTTCATCTTTACATTGATATTTAAAAAGTTTAAACCCTTAGGTAAATATTTACATGTTTTTTTTTTTTTTATTGTAATGGTTTTTTTTTTTTATACTAAAAATTTTATTAGGGTACTTTTGGGAGGGTGGGAGGTAAACAATAGATATATAATGTAAATGTGTGTTAATTCTGGTTTTTTTTTTTCAGGTGTAGTATTACTTTTTGGCCACAAGATGGCGGCCATGAGTTTGTTTACATGACGTCACTCTAAGCGTAGCACGCGCTTAGAGTGACTCATCGCAGAGGGAACGGCCAGAAAAGGCGCAGCTTCCGAGAGAAGCTGTCGCTTTTTCAGCGGGGGAGAGGAATCAATGATCGGGCTCCGTAGCCCGATACATTGATTCCTTGGCTACCGAATCCGCGGCCGGGAGTGCGCGTGCACGCGCACGATCGGCCGCGGGGGCGCGTGGTAGCGCGCATGGTTCCTGGACGTAGAAACTACGTCCAGGAACCAAAATAGGTTAAACATATTTTATTTGGGTTTTCACAAGCTATAAAATGTGATCATGACACCAAGATTGCATTCAAGGGTACAGAAATAGGTTGTTAACAAGTAAGTATCAATGAGTGGTACAAATATTTGCATTCTTGGGAGGCACCGTATAACGACAGGCCTACAGATAAAAAGTATGAACAATGGTTAACTAGTAAACCAAACAGAGGTTCCAACAATTACCCTATCCCACCCAACCCACCCCCTATTATGCTCTCTCTACTGGGCCTGTTTAGCAGAACGGTCACTTTTTTTGGTCATAAATTGATGTTCACTATATATTAGAGCTAGAAGTCGGAAGCTGAAGTGGTACTAGGAGTTCCTTGCAATACCAGGAAGTGTAGTTAAACAGTTCCACAATACGATAGATTTCTTCTTGGTGAAACATCAAAAATATAAAAGGTTTCCATTTGGTAAAGAAACATTTAGCCCCCCTTTCCTTATGTAGAAGAGTGTTATATCTATCCATGGCATAAAGTTGCAACATTTAATCTTTAACATCTTGGATGGTTGGAGTGTGGTATATCCACCTATTAAAGATGGTTTGCGTGCTGCTGTGATGTGTAAGATATCAGGTTGTTTAATGGTTTTAGCTGGCTCAGAAGAGGAGGGAATGATACCATGGAATAAGTAAAGTATAGGTTCTTTTTCTCGGTTTTTACACTTTAAACGTATGAGGAACCAATAGACTTGATCCCAGAGGTTGGATATTTTAGGGCATTGCCAGACGCAGTGTACCATATCTGCATTTGGTAAAGTACATTTGGGACATTCGGGTAAGTTACATTCTCCGTCTTAAAAAGCGGACCTCCAATGCAAAAATAAAACTCACACTGGCAGCAGTAGCTATAATAGAATATCAGGTAAAAATGTATAAAAACTGTCCACTTGTGCCATAAAAATTTTTGGCTAGCCACGCCACCTTCTTGAAAGACTGCCATGGGACCTATTTTACCCCTGTTAGGCTACACGCCTTCGACCCTTCTCAGTCAGACCTGTGCTACAGAGGTTGTAAATTGAAAGGTGATTTAATACATATGTGGTGGGCATGTTCTAAAGCTTCTCGGTACTGGTCTAACATTTGGTCTAAATCCTGCTTAATATTGCAAAAATCCACAGAAATCGATCCAACAGTTGTACTTCTGGGGAACAAACCCCCCGGTTTCTCTAATAGCGAAAATAAACTTCTCCACCATATCTTAGCCCTTGCCAAGCGCAATCTAGCCTTCCACTGGAAATCATTTAATATTCCAGAAGACTTAGTATTCAAACAGTTGAATGGTGTCATGCTTTCCAAACATATCACTGCTAAACTCTAGGATACACTTGATGTGTTCCTGAAAGTTTGGACTCCATGGATTGACTGGCAAAGCAATGCAGGATTATCATACACACTGCATACCTTTTAGGTTTCTCTGGCTATGGGATTCTCCTTAGGTTGGTTATCACTACTTTGATTACTTATACTCCTCTTAGTTCATGGATGGTCATTGATCAACAATAAGTAGGTTGGTGGATGGTTGGACTGACTCTTACACTTACCCGGATCTCTTCCTTTCCTTCTTCTTTTTTCCTTCTTACTTTCTTTCTCTTTTTCCAACCTTTCTTTTCGTGGAAGTACCCTTTGGCATGATGTGGTATCCCCACCCATGGGCCTTCCACCCTCTTCTGATCTATCTGCTCTTTCATCCTTTCTCATTTCCCTCATCTCTCTGTCCTTTGTGTTGTGTGAATGTGCTAATGATGTTTCATCATAGTGTTATCAGACTTGTCACACATACCTGAATGGTCGCCCATGATGAAAAACTACAATGCAGAAAACAAAGTCCACCAGCCTCAGGCAAATGTAAATAATATGGGCAGCACGGGGGCGTAGTGGTTAGCTCTCTCGCCTTGCAGCGCTGGGTCCCTGGTTCGAATCCCAGCCAGGACACTATCTGCAAAGAGTTTGTATGTTCTCTCTGTGTCTGTGTGGGTTTCCTCCAGGCACTCCGGTTTCCTCTCACATTCCAAAAACATACAGATAAGTTAATTTGCTCCCCCTAAAAAAATTGGCCCTAGACTACAGTACTTACACTACATAATATAGACATATGGCAATGGTAGGGATTAGATTGTGAGCTCCTTTGAGGGACAGTTAGTGACAAGATATGTATATACACTGTACAGCGCTGCGTAATGTGTCGGCGCTATATAAATACTAAATAATAATATTAATAATAATAATGATATGGGGAGTCCTAATTGAACGAGAGCTCCATCACTCCTCTAGTAGCAGTGCACAATCCAACAACAATGTCAATCGGACTCAACCCTAAAAGTGGAAGTATTTCCAAAATATATTTTATTCTAGCACTTGAGAAAGGGCCTCTGCCCGAAACGTTGTGCTATTTTGTGTATTGTTCATCCGCATAATGGAATAAAATATATTTAGAAATACTTCTGCTTTTAGGGTTGAGTTTGATTGACATTGACCATTGGGGATACAATAAGTGATTCAAGTGATTCAACAATCAGACTGTAATCACACAACTTCCAGTTTATTATTCTTCCATCCAGTTATTTGTCACAAAACCCCATAACAATATCATAATGGTAACAATGATTCTCTGCAGCAGGTAATCTGGGTGCAGCACAAAGTGTGGAAACTTTGGCGCTGCAGATTACATTGTTAATTGCAGCTATAACAGCCCCACTTTATAATTTGGGCGCTCACACACAGCCGATAGGAGGTAATGTTGCAGCCATAGCAGAATATTGGCAGTATTGGCAATATTCTATTAGTGGCTTCACCTGGTGCCCTTTTTCACATGTATGCCTAATCTCCACCCCTACATTACCTTTTGCTGATGCCTTTGCTAAACCTATTCTCCTTAATGTTAGTCCTTCATGATGACAGTCTGTTCCTATCACATAATGTTATATCCATAACCAATACAACTAATCTTCCCTTACCCTAATCACTAAGATTCCAAATAATTCCAAGTTGATGCAAGAGTATGCAAATTTATGGAGCTTGAAATTAGACCAGTCAAATCTCACAAAGGGGCAGGGGTGCAGCAATAGGGGCTGCAGAGGTTGCAATTGCAGCGGGGCCCTTAGGACAGAGGGGCCCCGAAGGGCCCTCCCTCAACTTCAGAATTAGCTCTCTTTTGGTCCTGTGCTCATAATAATGACTTCTATAGATACTTGAATAGTAGTAATCATTAACAAACTGCTCTCCATTCACTTCTTGCACCTCTGACACTGTGGTTGTCCTTGGCAGGTTTTGGTGCACCGCATCAATTGTTACGTTTAGAGTGCTTGGGGGGCCCAATGTAAAACTTGCATCGCGGCTCACAACCCCCTATTTACGCTACTGCCAAGGGGAATTTGAGCCCTGCCAAATAAGCCTGCTATTAACTCCTTTATTTGAGCTGGTTCGGGTCACCTGACAAAATATTTCAAGGAATATTTCTAGCTGCAGAAGTCTTCAATAGAAAATGTAACATTTGAGGACTAAGCAATTGTATAGTATACATGGGCAGCGCTACTGGGGCATGCTGGGGCACTGGCACCGCCCATGATGCCAAGTGAGGCGACTACCTCAGGCGGCAGAAGTCTGGGGGCAGCACCAGGCAGAAACAGGAAGTGAAGAGAGTGCCTGGCCAACCTATACTGGGGCAACTGTACCTGGATAACCTATACTGGGGACAACTGTACCTAACTACCAATACTGGGGGCACCTATACCTGGATACCTACATGAGGGTGTTTTTTGGGGGGCTCACCGCAGCTATAATGTGCGATGCAAATTGTCAGGTGTTGTGCGATCATTTCAATTGGGGAGGGGGGGTGGCTGCGCATCCTCATAAGTTTGCCTCAGGCAGCAAAAAGTCTAGAACCAGCCCTGGATGTTTACATTTGGTTCCTATCATTGCTGAACTAGTTAGCCTTAATTTTATCACCTGAGTTGGGCAAAATATAATATCTAAAGCTCACCATACAAACATCGCTTTTGATCAAAGAATTTGGGCCCCAGTAGCCAGCCATGATGCCCCCACCCAAAAAAATTTGAAGCTGGAGCGGCCACTGATAGTATATATTCATATTAACGACCACAATGCTGTGTATTTTGCGCACATCTTCCACCTATGTAAAGCTTCTGTACTTCTGTATGCGCAAGATTTAAATGTTTCAATTATTTCCAAGTAACGTGTGTTTTTCTGGGATTCTTTTATGACCTTTCAAATATTAGCAAAGTATGAAAAAGTGGAAATGTCACAGAGAGAGGTGTTTTTTTTTTTACCTTCACTTTGCAACAAAATAAGTCCCCTCTTTGTCATTCCCAGTGTTAGCAGATATGAAAGTGCCCAATAGGCAGCACATAACTAGTTTTATATGTCAGCAGAATTAAAATCCCTTCAGAGGGTAGAAAATAACCTTTTGCTTGTGCGTTATGACTTACCTCAGCACCTGTGCCATATTGAGTCAGAGCTGAGCAGTGCTCTGCAGGCCTGTGGCAGGGTAATTGCGCGTTGTGCGTTAGGGGCCATTGCAAACATGCTAATTAGCACATACTGTTCCATGTAATTACACAGAGAGAACCCACGCTCTGTCATACACACAAGTCCCCTGTAGAGATGGAAGGTAATAAGGCACTCAGGAGCAGAAACGTACGCTCATTTTAACTCTGTGCCTCACACACATATAGGACTGGTCAATACATTTTTAAAAAATGTGGCTAGTTCTAACATTGCTGAATTGTTAACTTTATTTGCCTTATGCTGGGCATACATGGTTCGTTTCTTCTTAAAGAGGTACTGTAAGCTCCTCACCTGCTCACCGCCTGTGTATAGATCACATCCACATTATAGGGAAAAACCTGGCTTTTATTAGGATTTGACCTATATTTATTTTGTTTTTACCCCTTTAAGCCTTTAGCCACGCCCACCAGGAGACTTTCCTCCGCGGAAGTATATTAATTAGCCCTAGCCCCATTGCCTCATGGGTAGTGACGTGTGAAAAACGTCACTAGAGGCTCTATCTGAGCTGAGGATTACTGCATCCTCTCCTCCTCCCTGCAGAGTGGAGATCTCGTGTCAATAGACTGCACACGCTGCCTGTTATCAGCGATGCTGCTCCTGCTGTCTGTGAGCATCAGCTGATTAATTTATTATGCACAGCCAGGGCATCTTAGCAAGGCACAGGAGGGCACCATGGACTGCATGATGGGGGGCAGCAAGACATCTGCCAAAATAAGCAAATTATTTATCCCTTTATTTTTTTTCTTATATCTTCCCCTGGTCCTGAATGATACCTAGTTGGAATTTAATGCTGAAGGGGGGTGTGGGGTTCTGCAACAGAGCAGAGTATTCTATGGGCAAATGTTCCCCACCCCCTCCATTTCAGGTGGTGCAGCCCGAAGCTGTGATTCATGTGTAGCCACTAGCCAGTGCTGAGCAGAGGACAGCCAGACGCTGTACAGCTTCGGCTAGATTGGAGTAAGGTATGCATCTGATCCTGAGCTTCTCTCCCTCCCCCCATAAGAAACTTCACAGCTGGACATTTGGAGGCTGCCTGTTAAAGAGACTCTGTAACATGAAAAAGATCCCCTGGGGGGTACTCACCTCGGGTGGGGGAAGCCTCCGGATCCTAATGAGGCTTCCCACGCCGTCCTCTGTCCCACGGGGGTCTCGCCGCAGCCCTCCGAACAGCCGGCGACTGTGCCGACTGTCAGTTCAATATTTACCTTTGCTGGCTCCAGCGGGGGCGCTGTGGCGGCTTTCGGCACGGAAATAGCCGTAAATACCCGATCTCCGTCGGGTCCGCTCTACTGCGCAGGCGCCGGAAACTTGCGCCTGCACAGTAGAGCGGACCCGACCGCGATCGGGTATTTCCGCCTACTTCGGAGCCGACAGCCGTCAGAGCGCCTGCGCAGGAGCCAGGAAGGTAAATATTGCGTCACCGCTGTACGGAGGGCTACAGCGAGACCCCCGAGGGACGCAGGACGGCGTGGGAAGCCTCATTAGGAGGTGAGTACCCCCCAGGGGCCGTTTTGTCGTTACAGTTCCTCTTTAAGAGAGAAGATGGGGCAGTGATTGGGAATCTACATACTTCTGCAGGCTGGCAGCATGAGAGAGGCATCACACACACTATGGAAAGATGCAGGGGAATCACATGATGGCAACTGACAGAGAGAGAGAGGGGGTAACCCTGGCTGCAGAGAGAGCTGCTTGTGTAATACCTGACACAGGCAGGAATCCTGGTCTGCAGAGGTATCCCTCTGACCAGCTGTCGGGCACAGACTAACCAGCAAGCTCATGGTGACCCAGAACTCATTGGGGTATGTAAGGGACTACAATGGTCCTAAAAGCCCCCTTACTAAGATGTTAAGAAAAACAAAAATTTGCTTTCCTAAAACAGAAAGAATTTGCGATAATTCAGGTTGGAGTGAGCTCGAGATGTCTCCCAGAGCACCACTGCTGAATATATGCAAATTAACCATTGTACCCTTAGAAGCTAAACACACCTCCAGAACCGCTGGAATGCAATGATGTGTCAGCTTGTTAAATTGTACAGAGCCATAATAATCCAACATGCATACAGACTGTTTCGGATTGTTTGATCCTCATCAGTGCATGGCATGGATTAATTTGGCTCTATGGAGTAGGGCTTGTAAATCCGAGAGGCACAGACTAACCAGCAAGCTCATGGTGACCCAGAACTCATTGGAGTGTGTGAGGGACTACAATGGTCCTAAAAGCCCCCTTACTAAGATGTTAAGAAAAACAAAAGTTTGCTTTGTTTTTCTGACCAGCTGTAACCTGGGATCTGTGTAAATATCAAGTCAGCTCACCTCTTGACGTTTGTCCTCCTCCTTTACTTCTCTCTAAGGCCTTGTGCACATTGCGTTCCACTCGTGTTAGCGTTTGCGTTGGGCTTTTCTTTACACATTTTTTTTTTATTCCCGGGGCTTGGGTGGGGGTTGCGTTTTTGTGAAAAGCACTTTTCTAAGCGCTATTCCAGAGCGTTTTTTAATTCACTCCCTGACGCAAGTCAGGAAGTGAACTCTTTGAAGCTTTGCGCTTAGAAAAGTGTTTTTCTAAGCGCTTTTACTCTGCGATTAATTTTGGCACTTCGTGAACTCTTGTACCCAGAAATAAATAAATACAAAGTATTCATTCATTAAACCACTCGGGAAATCGCAATTCAAAGTGCATTTTCAAGCACTTTGCAATTTCCCTATATTTTCTATTGAGCACAAACCGCTCAAAAAATGGTACAGGTAGCGCACTTGCGATTCAATAGAAAGCGGAACGCTCATATATGAACACTCCCATCCCAAATCATTGCACAAGTGCTTTCAGAGCGATTTCCGATTATCGCCAGCACTTTAAAAAAATCTGCAAATGCTCAAAGTGTGAACAAGCCCTTAACTCTTGAAAGGCAAACACAGGGCTCCTTTCCACATGCGTACTTTCAGACGCACTTATGGAAACGCAATCGCAGCAGACAGTGCATAGACTGCACTCTCTGGTGTTTCCATACATGCATTGCGATTTATCACTGAATTACAGTGAAGATGAAATCCGCACACTCGCTGGTATAGTCCAAGGGTTTTTATTTGAATCCAACTTGCAAATACAGAAATTTGGCTGACATGTTTCGGATAAGATCCTTACTCATAGCCTAAAGCACTGACATCTTGGTGGAGCATATATACTGTCAAGACCGCCCATAAGGGCGTATATTCCTCCACCCATGGGAGGAAAGCCCTGACTTAAATTTAAAGGCACAGATCAGGGTCTGCAAAAATATGTCCACCATAACACTATATATAAAATGACAATAATGACAAAAATACAATAGCAAGGTAAAAAAGTACAAAATTACAAAAATAGAAAAACAGTAAAACGACATCAGTATAAAAATTTTACTTATAAATCAGATGACATACAGATGGATTTCCTTGATATCACTCTCTGTGGATCGGGAGAATTTGGAACTATCAACACTAGAACCTATAGAAAGCCCTGTGCTGGGAACTCTCTGTTGCAGGCAACTAGCTGCCACCCGAAACATACTCTCAGGGGTGTCCCTGTAGGGGAATACATTAGAGCAAGGAGGAATTGCTCTACAGATGAGTTCACACTGCACGAGTTTTCTATCCTTAGGTCACGCTTTAAAGCGAGGGGTTACTCTGACCCAGATCTTGATAGGGCTCAGAGAATTGCTGCCTCTAGAGATAGAGAAACACTTTTGAGGGACAAATCCGATAGTACACGGGTCCAGAAGTCCAATGATGGCTCTATCAACTTCATAACTACATATAGCCAACAGTATGACAGGGTGGTGCAGGTCATCAAGAAATATATCCCTGTGCTATATGCAGATGATAAGCTACAACAAGTACTCCAACCAGGTTGTAGGTTCGCCTACAGAAAGGCCCCATCCCTGGGATCCGCCCTCTCTCCCAGCCTCTTTCAGTCCTCTGCTGTTCCGGTGCGACATACTTGGTTGTCCACTACCGGATCGTACAGGTGTGGTTTCTCTTCCTGTAATTACTGTACTTGCCATCATTCTTCACGTACTGTCTCATCCATGGCTAATCAGAGAAATTTCCCTTTACGCCAATTTATCAATTGTAACACGAAATCCGTTGTTTACGTGGTCACATGTACAATCTGCAGCCTGCAATATGTTGGCTGCACTACACGTTGTTTAAGACAAAGGATCTCTGAACATTTCAATGGGGCCTCGTGGAAAACGGATAATATTAGCAATGTGGCGAGACACTACAGGGAGAAACATGAGGGTAATATGAGGGGCTTCATTTTTCAGGGGATTGAGAGGGTTACTGTTTCTTTTAGACGAGGAGATGCTTACAAAAAACTACGAATAAGAGAAGCCTTTTGGATTCTACAGATGGGTACTAGGGAACCTGATGGCTTAAATGCCAGGTGGGATATTAATTGTATATACTGATGTCGTTTTACTGTTTTTCTATTTTTGTAATTTTGTACTTTTTTACCTTGCTATTGTATCTTTGTCATTATTGTCATTTTATATATAGTGTTATGGTGGACATATTTTTGCAGACCCTGATCTGTGCCTTTAAATTTAAGTCAGGGCTTTCCTCCCATGGGTGGAGGAATATACGCCCTTATGGGCGGTCTTGACAGTATATATGCTCCACCAAGATGTCAGTGCTTTAGGCTATGAGTAAGGATCTTATCCGAAACATGTCAGCCAAATTTCTGTATTTGCAAGTTGGATTCAAATAAAAACCCTTGGACTATACCAGCGAGTGTGCGGATTTCATCTTCACTGTGTTCCTGTCCTGCTGTCTGGCATCCTTAAAGGTATCAGAGGTAGAGCGGTCTGTCTCTATTTGTATTATCACTGAATTAGTGCCTGCATTTTGGGGCGATTGCGCCTGCGGTCCCATTATAATGAATGGGATCGCAAGCGCTGCCCATTCAATGACAGTCACAGGCAACGCAGAGCTGCGCTGACGCATGGCTGCTGCATTGCTAAATGGAAACGAGCCCTAAGCCTTTGAAAACACGGGCCAGCAAGTCCTCTCAGAGCATGCTGAGACTTGCAGTTCCCTAAAATATAGTTAAAGGGAGGCTTAAATTGATTTTAAAAAAAAATGATTTTAACTTCCCTGGGGCTCCCTGGAGTACTCCTGTGCCTACGATGTTGGTTTAACTCTCTCCAGTAAGCAGCGGTGACCCGTGCAAAGCTGGCTGGTCGCCGCCAGTCAGCGTCTACTGCGCATGCGCACCCTGATTGCGCTCCTAAGGAAGGGAGCAATTTGCGCATGTGAAATAGCGATTTTCGCATACTGCACATGCGCAGAACACTCCCAGCCACTGGAGCGTGATGAGGCGCATGGCAGGCTAGCATTGTGGGGTTGCCGCTGCTTGCCGGAGGGACTTGGACTGACGTCATGGGCACTGGATGACTCCAGGGGGCTGCAAGAAGTAAGTTAAAATCATTTTTAAAATTTAACTTAACCTCCTGAGCGTTACGCCACTCAGGAGGTAATGCAACTTTGTGCCCCCCGCTGAATAAATGTGCTGCAAAACCTTCTGCTAGCACTAGGCCAGCTGGTAAATGAGTCCTGCACCCTCCGATCCCCACCGCTCCCCTGTTTATACATTACGCCGTCTGGATCCAGCGATGGGCGCAGCCTCCCCGGCCAGCTCCGGTCTTCACTATGGGGAGGATCGCACATGACGTCGCTGATGTCATGCGCAAACCCGATCCTCCCCATAGAGAGACCAAAGCTGTGCAGGTAAGCTGCGCGATCGCTGGATCCAGGCAGGGTAATGTATAAACGGGGGGGGGGGGTTGCGGAGGGGAGCGGAGGGTGCAGGACACATTTACTAGCTAGCCTAGTGCTAGCAGAAGGTTTTGCAGGTATTACAGCACATTTATTCAGCGGGAGCACTCAGGAGGACAGATAACGGTATGTCCGACACAGTGTCGGGCATACCGCTAAGGAGGTTAAATGACACATCCGAGGTCTCCAAAAAAATTGAGATCTACTTACCCGGGTCTTCCTCCAGCCCCAGGCAGCTGACCTGTCCCTCGCTGCTGCTCCGATGGCTTCCGTTCCCCTCCGGTGCAGGCGCAAGGTCGGCATCTACTGCGCCTGAGCGAGCGCCGCTGTCAATCACTCACACGTAGTGGGGAGTGTACTGCGCACAACGCTCCTGACTACGTGCGAGTGATTGACAGCGGCACTTCTGCAGACGCAGAAGATCCCGATCTGGCAAGGTCAGCATCTGCACCGGAGGGGACCGGGAGCCACAAGAGCTGCGGCGAGTGACATGTCAGCTGCTAGGGCTGGAAGACCCGGGTAAGTAGATCTCATTTTTTGGCAACCTCAGATGTGTCCTTTAAAGAAAGCCTGTAACAAAAAAGTTCCCCTGGGGGGTACTCACCTCGGGAGGGGGAAGCCTCAGGGTCCCAATGAGGCTTCCCCCACGCCTGTAGCTGAAGGCAGTCCAGCGCTGGCTCCCCCGAAGACTCCCAGTGTCCTCCCTCAACAAGCCTGTCAAGCACTAATAAGCGCTGACTTATTTACCTTTCCTGGCTCCGGCGGGTCCGCTCTACTGCGCAGGTGCAGGAGACTTGCGCCTACGCAGTAGAACGGCCGACGGAGATTGGCTATTTTCACCTATCTCTGTGCGGAGAGCCGATACTGCGCCTGCACTGGAGCCGGGGAGGTAAATATTTACATCGCTGCCATTCTGGGAGGATTTTCGCCGCTGCTGTGGGACCGAGGAGGATGGGGGAAGCCTCAATAGGATCCGGATGCTTCCCCCACCCGAGGTGAGTACCCCCAGGGGAGGTTTTCTTTGTTACAGGTTTTCTTTAAAGAGACTCAGACGATTTAAAATAATAGATTTATACATACCTGGGGCTTCCTCCAGCCCCATCCTCATGGATCACTCCCACACCGCCGTCTACCGCCGATATCTGGTTTCGTAACTTCGGCCAGACAGTTCGGCCAGTTTTCCACATGCCCAGTGACTCTCTCTGTCTCTCTGGAACAAGTAAAGCGTGTGTCAGCGGCTATGCAGAGACCAGCAGAAATTGATTGGCGATTGGAACGGCAGGGAGGTGAGTTGCTCAATACAACTTTTCCCTATTCTAACTCAGCAGTGAAGGAGGGAGCACAGAGCCCTGACCTCACCCTCCCCGCAGCCACGGCTCCCCCTTCCATCACGGAGTCCACCCCCCCTCTCCCCCTCAGGGCAGCCGCACGGCCTGCACACCCCTAGAAACAGGGCTGAGGCTAGCACATCTTATATGGAGAGAAGAGAAAATATATATATTCACAATTATTTCGAGTGAGGCAGGGGAAATGGAGACAGTTATGCTAGGTACACACCATACAATTTTCTGTAAGATTTACATTCCATAGATAGATGTTCTGATCGTTTTTTATCATTTTTTTGATAGTTTTGTAATCGATATTCATAGAACTGAACGAAAATTGATGGAAAAAACTAATAAAAAAAGATTAAAAATGATCTGAAAATTGATCTGGAAGGTAAATCTAACAATCGATCGAAAAATCAATCATAATTCAGATCGGACATGTTGGAAATAATCGATCTGGCAGGTAAATCTAACGGAAAATTGTATGATGTGTACTTAGCATTACTGTCCAGCTTCACACTGTAACACAGCTCTGAACTGAATTGTCATTTCATTTCAGTAATTTCAGCATGAAATTGTTTGGGAATCGGCCTGCAGTGTATTGAAAGCCAACTAATCTCTCGCTAATCAGATTCGATCAGAGAGAGATTTGTCTCTTGGTCAATCTGCCCATCATCACTAGATGTATGGCTACCTTTTGCCTTTCACTCATGTACCATACCTGCATCTACAATCTAATGTGGGGAATAGTGTTTGCCTTTATTCAGAGGGGCGACATGAAATAGGCAGCAACTATTTCATGCACTGTCATTTAGGCTGACATTTGATACACACAAACAGAAATAAACACAATCTGCATACTCCTCTATTCCAGTTCATCATAATAAAACATGAATTTATTTACCCTGCGACCAGGGGTGAGCCTGGGGTGCCTGGCACCTGGGTGCAAGATTTTCTCTGGCGCCTATGGGAGTGGTTAAATTAACCACGCCCAACCACATAACCACACCCATATCCTTCCTAATCACACCCTCACCTTCCACCTCTTTACACATGCATGTGATACCCCATTCCTACCTCTCTTCCATGGGCTTGCTCCTGGCTGGCTTTGGCTTCCTGCGAGTGACAGTCTGCTAGTCTCTGGACTGACTCAGGCTGAGAGGCTCTGCGAGTGCGACGCAGTCACACACTGCGTATTTATGGCTGCCTGCGGCCACCCTACTCTCGCTCGCTGACGTCGGCTCCTCCCCCCTGCCAAGCCCAAGGTGGGCTGCCTGTATCTTTCCCGTTGCGCCACACAGCCTGCCAGTGTTGCCAACCTTTCACGTTATTTTTTACTGACAAATACCTAAAAATTTACTGACAAAAGATTATTTTTACTGACAAAAATTCCCCACTAAATGCACATAAGAGACAGCTTTTCCCCATGTAAATGCACATAACGAGAGACTGCTTTTCCCCATGTAAATGCACATAACGAGAGACTGCTTTTCCCCATGTAAATGCACATAACGAGAGACTGCTTTTCACCAGCAAATGCACATAACAAGAGACTGCTTTTCACCAGCAAATGCACATAACAGGAGACTGCTTTTCACCAGCAAATGCACATAACAAGAGACTGCTTTTCACCAGCAAATGCACATAACAAGAGACTGCTGTTCACCAGCAAATGCACATAACAAGAGACTGCTTTTCACCAGCAAATTCACATAACAAGAGACTGCTTTTCACCAGCAAATTCACATAACAAGAGACTGCTTTTCACCAGCAAATGCACATAATGACAAACAGCCAGTGTCCCCAGGATATGTAGCCAGGGGGTATATGTGCCCGGGATAGGTAGCCAGGGGGTATATGTGCCCGGAATAGGTAGCCAGGGGGTATATGTGCCCGGAATAGGTAGCCAGGGGGTATATGTGCCCAGGATAGGTAGCCAGGGGGTATTATGTGCCCAGGATAGGTAGCCAGGGGGTATTATGTGCCCAGGATAGGTAGCCAGGGGGTATTATGTGCCCAGGATAGGTAGCCAGGGGGTATTATGTGCCCAGGATAGGTAGCCAGGGGGTATTATGTGCCCAGGATAGGTAGCCAGGGGGTAATATGTGCCCAGGATAGGTAGCCAGGGGGTAATATGTGCCCAGGATAGGTAGCCAGGGGGTATTATGTGCCCAGGATAGGTAGCCAGGGGGTATTATGTGCCCAGGATAGGTAGCCAGGGGGTATTATGTGCCCAGGATAGGTAGCCAGGGGGTATTATGTGCCCAGGATAGGTAGCCAGGGGGTATTATGTGCCCAGGATAGGTAGCCAGGGGGTATTATGTGCCCAGGATAGGTAGCCAGGGGGTATTATGTGCCCAGGATAGGTAGCCAGGGGGTAATATGTGCCCAGGATAGGTAGCCAGGGGGTAATATGTGCCCAGGATAGGTAGCCAGGGGGTAATATGTGCCCAGGATAGGTAGCCAGGGGGTAATATGTGCCCAGGATAGGTAGCCAGGGTGTAATATGTGCCCAGGATAGGTAGCCAGAGGGTAATATGTGCCCAGGATAGGTAGCCAGAGGGTAATATGTGCCCAGGATAGGTAGCCAGGGGGTAATATGTGCCCAGGATAGGTAGCCAGGGGGTTATTATGTGCCCAGGATAGGTAGCCAGGGGGTATTATGTGCCCAGGATAGGTAGCCAGGGCTATTATGTGCCCAGGATAGGTAGCCAGGGGGTATTATGTGCCCAGGATAGGTAGCCAGGGGGTATTATGTGCCCAGGATAGGTAGCCAGGGGGTATTATGTGCCCAGGATAGGTAGCCAGGGGGTATTATGTGCCCAGGATAGGTAGCCAGGGGGTATTATGTGCCCAGGATAGGTAGCCAGGGGGTATTATGTGCCCAGGATAGGTAGCCAGGGGGTATTATGTGCCCAGGATAGGTAGCCAGGGGGTATTATGTGCCCAGGATAGGTAGCCAGGGGTATTATGTGCCCAGGATAGGTAGCCAGGGGGTATTATGTGCCCAGGATAGGTAGCCAGGGGGTATTATGTGCCCAGGATAGGTAGCCAGGGGGTATTATGTGCCCAGGATAGGTAGCCAGGGGGTATTATGTGCCCAGGATAGGTAGCCAGGGGGTATTATGTGCCCAGGATAGGTAGCCAGGGGGTATTATGTGCCCAGGATAGGTAGCCAGGGGGTAATATGTGCCCAGGATAGGTAGCCAGGGGGTAATATGTGCCCAGGATAGGTAGCCAGGGGGTAATATGTGCCCAGGATAGGTAGCCAGGGGGTAATATGTGCCCAGGATAGGTAGCCAGGGGGTAATATGTGCCCAGGATAGGTAGCCAGGGGGTAATATGTGCCCAGGATAGGTAGCCAGGGGGTAATATGTGCCCAGGATAGGTAGCCAGGGGGTAATATGTGCCCAGGATAGGTAGCCAGGGGGTTATATGTGCCCAGGATAGGTAGCCAGGGGGTATATGTGCCCAGGATAGGTAGCCAGGGGGTATATGTGCCCAGGATAGGTAGCCAGGGGGTATATGTGCCCAGGATAGGTAGCCAGGTGGTATTATGTGCCCAGGATAGGTAGCCAGGGGGTATTATGTGCCCAGGATAGGTAGCCAGGGGGTATTATGTGCCCAGGATAGGTAGCCAGGGGGTATTATGTGCCCAGGATAGGTAGCCAGGGGGTATTATGTGCCCAGGATAGGTAGCCGGGGGGTAATATGTGCCCAGGATAGGTAGCCAGAGGGTAATATGTGCCCAGGATAGGTAGCCAGGGGGTATAGGGTCCCCGTTAAGGTAGTGACAGGAGCGCACCCAACCCTCCCCTCCCGCCGCTGCTGCCTCTGCCGCCGCCGCTCCCTCCTCACCTTGCAGCAGCTTCAGACCTCAATCAGCGGGCGACCCGACCAGTAAGAAGGCGCCAGGCGCACCCGCTCTATATGCGGAAGTGATGTCACTTCCGCATATCAGTGCGGCGTGCTAGGTCCTAGCGCCCGCCCGCCTGATCGAGGTCTGACGCGGCGCCGGCGGCTAGAGGGAGGAAGGGAGCGAGCGAGCGGCGGCCACAGGGGGAGAGCGGCGGCCGGGCGGCGCCTCTCAGAGGCAGGCGCCTGGGTGCCTTGCACCCGCAGCACCCGCCCAGGCTCGGCCCTGCCTGCGACCATTACTTACTGAAATAGTTTTACACCCACCCATCATCACCTTGCTTATACAGACAGCACGCTCTCATCTTTTAGGCTCCTATAAACAATATCCAAATAGCTATTTATGTAAATTGCACATACACTACACTTTTCATAGTTTCCTATGTTTCCTACTCTATTCAGCTAAAACATTACAGTACACTACTTAGCATCTACAGCTGATTCCCTGTCTGCTTCTCTTCACACATGTGCATATTACACTTCCTGGCCTTCTGCAAATGTCAGTTAGAAATATAAAAAAAAGGTTGGTGGAGGAGGGTGTAACAACCTTCACTGTGGGCGTGTTTTCAACTGCTAGAGTGAAGGAAAAAAAAACTTGCTAATCCTGCCAGAAGTAAACAGGGATCCTCCCACACTGTCTATGGCATTTTTACAGCACCTTGCTGACAGGGTTTAGGAGATTTATTAGTCGCATGTTCTTATCTATACACCTCGGTCACTCTCATATACTACTTTTTAGGGAATATGTTATTCTGCTTACAGTTCCTCTTTAATGATAGTAATAATAATAATAATAATATCGGACGTGTCCGATCACCGCGGCGGATCGACCCTGCGCTTGATCCCCGCGGGCGGACAATAGAAAAAAACGAGAGGCAGAATAGAAGTGCCCGCGGGGACGAACGGGAATCGATCCACGCGCTCGCATAGACGAGCGGGGATGCGCAGGCACCGAGCCAGCGGCTTGATTCCGGCGCATAAACGCACCGTGTATGCCCGGCATAATGCTTTTACCACCGTATTATTGTATACAGTGGCATAGCTAAGGAGCTGTGGGCCCCGATGCAAATTTTACAATGGGCCCCCCCAAGCACTCTATACATAAGAATTGATACGGCGCACCAAAACCTGCCAATGGCAACTACAGTGTCATAGATGCAAGAAGGGGATGGGGAACAGTTTGATAATGATTACCTATATTCAAAGTATCTATAGAAGTAATTATTATGAGCACAGGACCAATAGAGAGCTAATACTGTAATTAAGGCAGGGCCCCTTGGGGCCCTTCTGACCCAAGGGCCCCGATGCGGTCGCAACCTCTGCAACCCCTATTGCTACGCCTCTGATTGTATAAGAAATTAGGTGCTACTAAAATGCTAAGCTGCTGCTACTGAAGTTATCCAATGCAGCTGCTGAGAACTGGCACACATCAGAGCAGCTGAAAATCGTTTCTATCATGTGACAGTTGTTAGCATTTACATTGGAGAACATGAAATGCAGCTCCTTAGCAGCTTAGTGCATGTGACTAGCAGCAACAATGGGGTCTATTTATTAAGCCTCTTTTGTGAGCAGCTGATGGCGGTGCATTCACCACCTTTCAGATGCTCATGTGCACCAGACAGGACTTTGCTAGCACTTGGCATGGGCAGTAGATAGGCATAGGCAGCATGGTGGTGTAGTGGTTAGAATTCTCGCCTGGGTTCCTGGTACCGTACGGTATAGATAATTTAAATGGCTTTCCCCTAAATTGGCCCTAGACTATGATACATACACTACACAATATAGACATATGACTATCGTAGGGATTAGATTGTGAGCCCCTCTGAGGGACAGTTAAGTGACAAGACAAATAACATTTATATCACGTTTTTCTCCTGGCGGACTCAAAGCGCCAGAGCTGCAGCCACTAGGAGGCGCTCTATAGACAATAGCAGTGTTAGGGAACCTTGCCCAAGGTCTCCTACTGAATAGGTGCTGGCTTACTGACAAGACCATATATACTCTGTGCAGCGCTTTGGCAGATGTCGGCACAATATAAATACTAAAAAATAAAATATATCTGTCACATGAAGTCACGTGAGGCGGTTCTTTGCCAACTGGTAACCACACCCTGTGTTGAAAGCTGGCACTTGTGAGGTCACCAAGCAGACATTCAATACAATATACAACAGCCAGAAAGCCCCTCGGTGGTCTAAAAACTGGTGGCTGAACCGTGTGTCAAACTTGCACCTCAGCTTTCCATGTGAAAGACACTTAAGTAGAACCCGAGGTAAAAATAAACTGATTAGATAAACAATTGTATTTATCCTCCTACTCCTTAAAATGTCTTCTTTATATATCCCATGGGTTTATGTTATATTTAAACTTTTACAAAGTAGATTGCATTTTTGGTTCTCTGCTCAATGGTAGCCTATTAAGTGTCCCTAAATAAAAATACATGAACTATGGACCTTTTTCTATCTCCCTCTACTCTCAAAAGTACTATATTCCCGACAAGGTACCGACAAGACAGAAGCAGTAACTTGTAAAATTGTATTTATGTTCCTACTCCTAAAAAATGACTTTTTTAGATATCCCATGGTTTTATTTTATATTTAAACATTTACATCAAGATTGAATGTTTTCTTGCCTCTGCTCAGTGTCAG
Source organism: Hyperolius riggenbachi (assembly GCF_040937935.1). Taxonomy (NCBI): domain Eukaryota; kingdom Metazoa; phylum Chordata; class Amphibia; order Anura; family Hyperoliidae; genus Hyperolius; species Hyperolius riggenbachi. Next base: position 103,801,007 of record NC_090657.1, read on the forward strand.
CCTAATAAGTGCCCCAAAGTTAGAAAAAGGTCAGTAGTTCATGTATTTTATCTCTCTCTCTACTCTAAGAAGTTGTATTCTGCCAGGAAAACTTTTATGGCTGTAATTAGCTTATCAATAATGTTTACTATATTCCCCACAAGGTACCGACAAAACTGAGGCAGTCGCTTCCATGCCTAAAAATTAACTTTTTCATGCAGCAAAATAAAACAAGTAAAATAGCCTGGTTATTAATATGTTTTGCACTGTACATACACCTGTTTCATGGCTGCCGTTGCTGATAACCACTTCAAGACGAGAGCAATTTTCACATATCAGTGCTGCTCCCATTCATTTGCCAATACCTTTATTACTACTTATCACACCTAAATGATCTATGTATTTTTTTTGTCAGGACAAATTAGGCTTTTAGTGAGTAATATTTTTTTTTTAAGCAATTACCTTATTTCTATGCAAATTCTATGTATTTTAAAGGGAAAATAAGGGAAAAAATGGAAAACACACTATTTCTCCATTTACATCCATTATAGCTTTACAATAAAAAGCACTAACTATAAGTTAAACCCACAAATTTTATTTGCTTACCAATCCTGCTAATTACAACATTTAGCTTATGTTCCTAGTGCAATGTAGGGTCAGGGTGACAATATTGTATTTGGAATTAAAGGTGTCCTTTTTCTGTTCTGTATTTTTTCCTTTCTCATTGTACACTATTGATGATTACAAAACCTTATTTGCAAAAAAAACAGTAATATACCCTCATGGCATACATATTAAAAAAGCCAAGTTCCTTAGGTAACAATATAGTTATTTTCTTTTATATTCGTTCACTTTGTTTTAATTTTACAAGTCTTGGTTTTGGTACAATATATACAAAATGTTTATTGCTTTTGATTCAGTTTGTTACTCAAAATAATACACAACACATAGTTCTTAACCCCAAAACACCCTAAAATCTATTTTACTACTTATCACAGTTAAAATGTTACCCCATATGTCTTGTGTAGCTATACTAATAAGTTTCCTAAGTTTGATTTTAATTTTGAAAATTAATTTGTGTGCTGGATTGAATTTGTCCCTACCCATTTCTCATGTGATGTGGGTCCAAGCTTTAATACACACCAAAATGTATTCTACAACTTGCCCCGGATTAAATTATACCACATGTGCCTCACTTAGTAACAAACTGGTGGTGCACTCTCCACAATTACACTAGACGTGTATACTCGTCCAGTTAGGCTGAAGTGGATAATGGCAGACCAGGCAGATTGCTCTCTAGTGACAGGAGTTACACTGTACAGTCCTGTCATGTCGGAAAAGTCTGCCCGGGGGAGAAGGGCTAGAACGACCTTGGGGGCGCTGCTGCTGGGCAGCTGGCATCAGGAATAACACTGTCGTTCAGCATGTTCCCTATAGGTGCTAGCCAGCCGCCCGTACTGCGCCGTTGATGTCTTGTTTGAAATTCGGCCATGACTCCCTCGCAGCGCTAAGGGCGGTCGCACGCCTCGCGAGGCTGACCTGTTTATCTCATCATGTCACGGGTACACTTTAACGTTGCTAATCAGCCAATCACCATATTCATAAAAAGAAGATTACAAGTATATACAAATAAGTGACGCTTGAAATATTTACAAAGTGGTACACAGTATTATAATATTTAGAACACTATTGACTTTGGTGGAGAATAGAGGAAAATGCAACCACATTAGAAGTCAGCGGTAGCCTTTGTTTTTGGCAAATGGCCGATCACCAACTGTAACCCGTGCCTGATGGCTCCAATCACATTATTGAAACTGGGGATGGGCACTACAAGATCAATACAGAAATCAAACCACTATTCACCACTGTAATTAATTAGAGGCATAGGCCCGTGTGTAATTAACTTATTCACCTGAGTTATCTCCTAGGAGATCATTTTCATCTTCTCTAAAAAAAATAACTTTTCAGCATCTTACAATTAAAACAGTACCCAAACGTTGTCGAAAAGCACTATCAAATTTATTTTGAGTGTTTTCTTGCTTGCTGGTGGCTTAGAATGCATTTTATGGCAAGGTGTGAAAATATCACCTAGGAGAAAATTCTAATGAAAAAGTTAATTGCATATGGGCTATAGTGCCTAACATTTAGCTCCATCCCTTCTACCTGCTCCCTTGTAGAAGCACAAGCAGCACTAGTGCCAGTGCTACGTTTCTGGCCACTGCCTGCCTGTCACTAGCATCTACTTATCACTACATGCCTATCTGTCAGTAGAAATGATCTGCTTTCCAATTACTAGAAGCAACCTATCAGTCACTAGAATCTACTTATTATTGTCTGGCTATTTACAATAGAATCACCTATCGCTTCTGCCTGTCACTGGATTCTTCCTATCACTATATACCAGCCTGTCGCTAACACCCACCACCGCTCAGTATCAGAAGGAGTTGTATTCTACCAAGCATGACTGCATTGTGCCTGGAATTGGTTTTGGCAACAGAAGGGCATATAAAGATAACGATAGCACAACAGCAGTAATAATAATAATAATAAAAACACTAATAGTAACACTAACATTTTCAGTGCAGGGAGCATCAGCAGTGGTTGTAGCCTAAAGCTGAATACCCCTCTTGCGACCAAATAAGATGGGTCACAGTGACATCCCACGACGACGTCCAGGAAGTCAAGCGATCAAGGTCCTTTGAAAAGGAGTCTTTGGGGATTTTTTTTTTTATCACAATCGTTTTTATGGTTTTCAATATTAAAGTGAACAAATCCATATAAACATATATGAAATATATAACTGCATTTATATGTGCAAAACATAAGGTAAAATAGAGTCTGCAACAGCAGAATTCTAACATAAAATTAACATAGGTGCCGGCAGCACAAGGCATCATTTACCGACACCACAGTAAGTCAACAAATAGCTTAATGGCCCATACTCACAGGCAACCAAAACTGCATGTCGCTAGCACACGGGAGCATGTGCGCGACAGTTCGGCGACAGCTCGTCGCCACGTCCCTCCGCATACACACTGCGGAAGTGGGACTAGTGGCGCGACGGAAGCTGTCGCCGACGTTCCTCCTCCCCGCCGGAAACTCAGTGCGCCGGCTATGGGGTTGCTGTCGCTAGTCCACATACACACGCGGACTAGCGACAGTTGCGGCGGCAACTGTCGCTAGGCGATTGACCGGTTCAATCGCCTGGCAACATCAGCAACGAGCGACGGTTCGGGGTGCGCGCCTGTGCAACGCCTCATACTCACGGGCGACCTTTCGCCGCAACACGCGCGCGCCGCGTGTTGCGCCGACAATTGTAGCCCGTGAGTATGGGCCATAAGGTAAGACATTATAACAATGGCTACCACACAGTCTCAGAGGCCAATTAGCTCTCCACTAAAGGTACCCTATTTCCAGTTACATGGTCTGGGAATTGTTTAATTGATAACGTAACATAAAGGGGAATATATCCAGACTGAATTGGTCACATAGCTAAAAAGCTACAGGAGTTGCTAGGTAAATGGGACAGAACCATTTATAAGGAAGAAGAAAGTAGAAAGAGCGAAAGATAAGGGAGTAGAGAAGTAGAGAAAGTAGAACCGTTCGCCGCTCCGTTGCCCCTCCTAGATGCAGGCTGCAGGCACCATAGGTCAGACAGCGGTAAGAGAGGCTGGGAGCCAATGTGAATAGTCAGTGGCGTAGCTAAGGAGCTGTGGGCCCCGATGCAAGTTTTACAATGGGGCCCCCCAAGCACTCTACACACAACAGTTGATACGGCGCACCAAAACCTGCCAATGGCAACTACAGTGTCAGAGGTGCAAGAAGGGGATGGGGAACAGTTTGTTAGTGATTACCACTATTCAAAGTATCTATAGAAGTCATTATTATGAGCACAGCACCAAAAGAGAGCTAATAATGCAGTTGAGGGAGGGCCCTTTGGGGCCCCTCTGGCTCAAGGGCCCCGATGCGGTCGCAACCTCTGCAACCCCTATTGCTACGCCCCTGTGAATAGTAGGTAAAGTATGGCTTCCACACTTTTTCAAATTTTTGGAGCGAGTCATCTAAAATAGCCTTCATCTTCTCAAAACAGAGCGCACAGCTTAGTTTGGTTTTAAATGAGCTAAAGGGAAGTGAGGGAGTCTTCCAGGAACCTGAAATCACTCTTTTAGCAGCGAGGCAAATGTGCATTAGTAGTTTATGCAGAGATTTTGTGAGATCAGGGGCTTTATACCCAGAAGGGCAACTTCTGGGAGCTTGGGTACTTATGTACGAATGGTGGAATAAATTACTTGGTAAACTCTGATCCAGAATCTGCGTACTCTTGGACAAGACCACCATGTGACGTGTAAAAAGGTACCCCGCTGGCTGCATGCCCTAAAGCATAATCCTTTATATGAAGGGCAGAATTTTTCAATACGATCTGGGGTCAGATACCATCGCAAAAGTACTTTATATTGGGTCTCCACTAAAGAAGAGCTTATAGAAAGACCAGGGGTATCTCTCCACATGTGCTGCAAGTCCTCTATGTGAGGTCTCTTTCCCATCTCAAGATATATTGTGGCTTAGGCAGGTTTGAAGGTGAGATTATATTTTTGTACAGTAGTGAAATAAGGCCTGGAGATCCCGGATTCGTAGCGCAGATATGCACAAAACATGTTCTGGTGAGAAGTGATTTGAAGGACTTGATATGCTTGTTAATGAAATGGGAGATCTGGAGAAAGCTGAATAGCTCTGTATTTGGTAGTTGCTTATGCTCTTTAAGGGAAGAGAATGATCTCAGGGCTACATCGTTCACTAAACTGTAAATTGTTGTTAGACCATTTAGCCGCCACCATTTGAAAGTAGATGAGCTATGCAGGGCCGGCCCGCTCATGAGGCGGGGTGAAACTTTTGCCTCAGGCGGCAAAATTCCAGGGGCGGCACCCGCCCGTCCGTGGGTGCGGGGAGCCGGCCGCCGAGCTGGAGGGGTAGCTGGCAGGACGGGGGTATTGGGCCTAGCGGCGGGGAGGGGGGTCGGACCCCCCCCCTCCCTCGCCTGGGTCCCCCGTGCTCCGCTCCCCTCCAGCCTTAAATACAAGCAGCTGCTATGTGTAAGAGGCACAGGCGGGTAGGACTCACCTCTTCCTCGTTCCAAGCGTGCGCTCCACTGACGTCACTTCCTGCAGCGTTGCAGGAAGTGACGTCAGTGGAGCGCACGCTTGGAACGAGGAAGAGGTGAGTCCTACCCGCCCGTGCCTCTTACACATAGCGGCTGCTTGTATTTAAGGCTGGAGGGGAGCGGAGCACGGGGGACCCAGGCGAGGGAGGGGGGGGTACGACCCCCTCCCCGCCGCTAGGCCCAATACCCCCGTCCTGCCAGCTACCCCTCCAGCTCGGCGGCCCCCCAGAGCGCGCCCCCCACCGGGGGGAGGGGGGTTGGCGGCGGAAATTTTTTTTTTGCCTCAGGCGGCAAATAGTCTAGGGCCGGCCCTGGAGCTATGCAAACCTTGGAGAAAGTCTGGGTGACCCAAAAATGATAGGAGTGGTAGGTGGGGGAAACGAGTTTGTCCTTAATTTTAGACTGGCTCCACACACATAGGGAGTGCATCATTATTGGATTCTTGATAACCTTGCACTGTGCGGCTGTGAGCCAGAGTAGGTTGCATATTGACACGGGCGAACACTCTCTATTTCTCTCTATTTCACACCACAATGGGATATGCTTTTCTTCATGCCATAATGTTAATTGTGTGATTTGGGCAAACTTATAGTATGCCCATATGTTGGGTACCCCCAGACCACCATCTGAACGCATTCTATATAGGGTCTCTCGAGAAACTCGGGGGCCAGACCTTTTCCAAATGAAGGAGAGCAAAGTTGCTTGCACTTTTTTGAGAAAAAAGGGGGGGGGGGGGGGGGGGGTTGGTAGTATAGGGATTGGCAAGACTCTAAATGCATACAAGAAATTTGGTAATATGGTCATTTTAATCGCTGTTATCCGGCCCAGCCAGAAGATTGCGTAACGTTTCCAACACTCCAGCAATTGTGTCACCCCTGCAAGCAGCCCAGGATAGTTGGCCTCAAAAAGGGCATTATATGAGTTGGTCAGAAAGATGCCTAAATATTTTAGTTTATGGGGTTCCCATTTAAATTCAAAGGAGTTTTGTAAATCCTGTACTACTTCCGGGGGCAAGGTGATGTTTAGCGCTTTAGATTTAAGGCTATTTATTTTTAATCCGGATATGTCTTTGAAGGTCAGAAGGATATCTGCTAAGTTAGATAGGGATTCACGTGGGCGTGTTATGCTGGGAATACACGGTTCGTTTTTGCCTTCGTTTAAACCTTCGTTTCGATTGTGCCTTTTGTCCTTTTCGATCCCGAAATAATCGGTCATACGGTTAATATCACCACCCACGGTTTCGTTTTTTTTTTCCGATTCTGATGGTTTCGTTTTTCCAATGATCGAAGGCTGCAAAGAAACGAAACGAAAATCCCTTTTTACAGGGACGGACTAGCATAAACGAATATATAATCGATCTGAACAGCCATCAAGCCTACCAATGGCTCGATTAGATGGATAAAGAGAGATAATATCAAACATGTTCGATCACTAGTCGTTCGTTTTTGGGGTCTATTAATCGAAACTATAATGAGATTATGACTATTTTCACATACGTTTTCAACACTCGATTCGTTTACCGAACGAATCGAAGGTTTAAACGAAGGCAAAAACGAACCGTGTATTCCCAGCATAAGGGTTAAGATTACGTCGTCAGCATACATACATAGCTTATGCTGTCTGCCTGCCAGTTCGATCCCGTGTATATTGTCATGGTGATTTATTAAAAGGGCCAATAGTTCCATAATGAGGGTGAATAGCAACGGGGATAGAGGACAGCCTTGGCGGGTGCCCCGGCCAATGGGAAATGTAGCAGATTTAAACCCACTATATTTGACAAAGGCGCTAGGGGAAGAGTAGAGGGTCCCAAGCCATTTGAGGAAGTTAGGGCCAAAGCCCCAAGTGGACAGTAACATAAACAGATACTCCCATGATACAGTATCAAAAGCTTTTTGAATGTCAAGAGATATCTGCATATTTTTTATAGTATATGGCATGGAAACCGTCTGGGCCAGGGGCTTTATTGATCTTAGAGGATTGTATGGTGCGCAGAACTTCTTCGGGGGTAATTGCCTGTTCGAGCATTTGCTTGAATGCTTCATCAATAGTGGGTAAGGGTAATTTACGCAGTGTATTAACCACTTCCCGACCGCCTAACGCACAGAGGCGGCCGGGAAGTGCACCCCGCAAGGACTGCCGTATAGACAAATGGCGGCGGTCCTTGTAGGGGCATGGGCGGAGCGATCGCGTCATCCGTAACGCGATCCTCCGCCGGCGCCTGTCACCGCTCGCCCGCCGCAACATCCCGCCGGCTATACGGAAGCGCCGGCGGGATGTTAACCCCGCGATCGCCGCATACAAAGTGTATAATACACTTTGTATTGTTAACAAAGTGTATTATACAGGCTGCCTCCTGCCCTGGTGGTCCCAGTGTCCGAGGGACCACCAGGGCAGGCTGCAGCCACCCTAGTCTGCACCCAAGCACACTGATTTCTCCCCCCCCTGCCCCAGATCGCCCACAGCACCCCTCAGACCCCACCCCCCGCCCACCCCCCAGACCTCTGTTTGCACCCAATCACCCCCCTAATCACCCATCAATCACTCCCTGTCACTATCTGTCAACGCTATTTTTTTTTTATCTCCCCCCCCTGCCCACTGCCCCCTCCTGATCACCCCCCACCCCTCAGATTCTCCCCAGACCCCCCCCCCCCTGTGTACTGTATGCATCTATCCCCCCTGATCACCTGTCAATCACCTGTCAATCACCCATCAATCACCCCCTGTCACTGCCACCCATCAATCAGCCCCTAACCTGCCCCTTGCGGGCAATCTGATCACCCACCCACACCAATAGATCGCCCGCAGATCCGACATCAGATCACCACCCAAACGCAGTGTTTACATCTATTCTCTCCTCTAAACACCCACTAATTACCCATCAATCACCCATCAATCACCACCTGTCACCTTTACCCATCAGATCAGACCCTAATCTGCCCCTTGCGGGCACCTAATCACCCGCCTACACGCTCAGATTGCCCTCAGACCCCCCCTTATCAATTTGCCAGTGCAATATTTACATCTGTTCCTCCCTGTAATAACCCACTGATCACCTGTCAATCACCCATCAATCACCCCCTGTCACTGCCACCCATCAATCACCCCCTGTCACTGCCACCCATCAATCAGCCCCTAACCTGCCCCTTGCGGGCAATCTGATCACCCACCCACACCAATAGATCGCCCGCAGATCCGACATCAGATCACCACCCAAACGCAGTGTTTACATCTATTCTCTCCTCTAAACACCCACTAATTACCCATCACTCACCCCCTATCACCACCTGTCCCTGTTACCCATCAGATCAGACCCTAATCTGCCCCTTGCGGGCACCCAATCCCCCGCCTACACGCTCAGATTGCCCTCAGACCCCCCCCCCTTATCAATTCGCCAGGGCATTATTTACATCTGTCCTTCCCTGTAATAACCCACTGATCACCTGTCAATCAACCATCAATCACCCCCTGTCACTGCCACCCATCAATCACCCCCTGTCACTGCCACCCATCAATCAGCCCCTAACCTGCCCCTTGCGGGCAATCTGATCACCCACCCACACCAATAGATCGCCCGCAGATCCGACATCAGATCACCACCCAAGCGCAGTGTTTACATCTATTCTCTCCTCTAAACACCCACTAATTACCCACAGGGCCGGGCCGAGGCATAGGCTGGAGAGGCTCCAGCCTCAGGGCGCAGTGTAGGAGGGGGCGCAGAATTCATTCAGCTGTCATTCCTAATTGTGTTTGAAGCAGAAAGAAATAAGAAAAGGGGATACATGGCAGTGACTGCAAGCCAGATAACTAGATATTAAGGTGTTGGGGAGGTTGTGGGCCCTGTGGCGCCTCTTAGTCTAATAGCAATCAGTGTGTGACGGCTGGGGTGGGAGGGATGGAGGGGCGCACTTTGGTGTCTCAGCCTTGGGTGCTGGAGGACCTTGTCCCGGCTCTGATTACCCATCAATCACCCATCAATCACCCCCTATCACCACCTGTCACTGTTACCCATCAGATCAGACCCCAATCTGCCCCTTGCGGGCACCCAATCACCCGCCTACACGCTCAGATTGCCCTCAGACCCCCCCTTATCAATTCGCCAGTGCATTAGTTACATCTGTTCTTCCCTGTAATAACCCACTGATCACCTGTCAATCACCTGTCAATCACCCATCAATCACCCCCTGTCACTGCCACCCATTAATCACCCCCTGTCACTGCCACTCATCAATCAGCCCCTAACCTGCCCCTTGCGGGCAATCTGATCACCCACCCACACCAATAGTTTGCCCGCAGATCCGACGTCAGATCACCTCCCAAGGGCAGTGTTTATATCTGTTCTCTACCCTAAACACCCACTAATTACCCATCAATCACCCAGTGTCAATGCTACCTATCAGATTAGACCCCTATATGCCCCTAGGGCACTCAATCACCCGCCCACACCCTCAGAATGCCCTCAGGCCCCAGCCCTGATCACCTCGCCAGTGCATTGCTTGCATCTATTCCCCCCTCTAATCACACCTTGAGACACCCATCAATCACCTCCTGTCACCCCCTAGCACACCTACCCATCAGATCAGGCCCTAATTTGCCCCGTGTGGGCTCCTGATCACTCGGCCAAACCCTCAGATCCCCCTCAGACCCCCTTCCGATCACCTCCCCAGTGCATTGATTGCATCTATTTTCCCCTCTAACCACCCCCTGAGACACCCATCAATCACCTCCTGTCACCCCCCTAGCACTCCTATCCATCAGATCAGGCCCAATACAACCTGTCATCTAAAAGGCCACCCTGCATATGACCGGTTCCACAAAATTCGCCCCCTCATAGACCACCTGTCATCAAAATTTGCAGATGCTTATACCCCTGAACAGTCATTTTGAGACATTTGGTTTCCAGACTACTCACGGTTTTGGGCCCGTAAAATGCCAGGGCGGTATAGGAACCCCAGAAACGGACCCCATTTTAGAAAAAAGACACTCCAATGTATTCTGTTAGGTGTATGACGAGTTCATAGAAGATTTTATTTTTGTCAAAAGTTAGCGGAAATTGATTTTTGTTTTTTTTTCACTTTTTTCACTAAGTGTCATTTTTCACTAACTTGTGACAAAAAATAAAATCTTCTATGAACTCGCCATACACCTAACGGAATACCTTGGGGTGTCTTCTTTCTAAAATGGGGTCACTTGTGGGGTTCTTATACTGCCCTGGCATTTTAGGGGCCCTAAACCGTGAGGAGTAGTCTAGAAAACAAATGCCTCAAAATGACCTGTGATTAGGACGTTGGGCCCCTTAGCGCACCTAGGCTGCAAAAAAGTGTCACACATGTGGTATCGCCGTACTCAGGAGAAGTAGTATAATGTGTTTTGGGGTGTATTTTTACACATACCCATGCTGGGTGGGAGAAATCTCTCTGTAAATGGACAATTGTGTGTAAAAAAAATCAAACAATTGTCATTTACAGAGGTATTTCTCCCACCCAGCACGGGTATGTGTAAAAATACACCCCAAAACACATTATACTACATCTCCCGAGTACGGCGATACCACATGATTGGCACTTTTTTGCAGCCTAACTGCGCTAAGGGGCCCAAAGTCCAATGAGTACCTTTAGGATTTCACAGGTCAATTTTGTTTCAAGACTACTCCTCACGGTTTAGGGCCCCTAAAATGCCAGGGCAGTATAGGAACCCCACAAATGACCCCATTCTAGAAAGAAGACACCCAAACGTATTCCGTTAGGAGTATGGTGAGTTCATAGAAGATTTTATTTTTTGTCACAAGTTAGCGGAAAATGACACTTTGTGAAAAAAAAACAATTAAAATCAATTTCCGCTAACTTGTGACAAAAAAATAAAAACTTCTATGAACTCACCATACTCCTAACGGAATACCTTGGGGTGTCTTCTTTCTAAAATGGGGTCATTAGTGGGGTTCCTATACTGCCCTGGCATTTTAGGGGCCCTAAACCGTGAGGAGTAGTCTTGAAACAAAAATGACCTGTGAAATCCTAAAGGTACTCATTGGACTTTGGGCCCCTTAGCACAGTTAGGGTGCAAAAAAGTGCCACACATGTGGTATCGCCGTACTCGGGAGAAGTAGTACAATGTGTTTTGGGGTGTATTTTTACACATACCCATGCTGGGTGGGAGAAATACCGCTGTAAATGGACAATTGTGTGTAAAAAAATCATAAGATTGTCATTTACAGAGGTGTTTCTCCCACCCAGCATGGGTATGTGTAAAAATACACCCCAAAACACATTGTACTACTTCTCCCGAGTACGGCGATACCACATGTGTGGCACTTTTTTGCACCCTAACTGCGCTAAAGGGCCCAAAGTCCAATGAGTACCTTTAGGATTTCACAGGTCATTTTGAGAAATTTCGTTTCAAGACTACTCCTCACGGTTTAGGGCCCGTAAAATGCCAGGGCAGTATAGGAACCCCACAAATGACCCCATTTTAGAAAGAAGACACCCCAAGGTATTCCGTTAGTAGTATGGCGAGTTCATAGAAGATTTTATTTTTGTCACAAGTTTGTGAAAAAACACAATTAAAATCAATTTCCGCTAACTTGTGACAAAAATAAAATCTTCTATGAACTCGCCATACTACTAACGGAATACCTTGGGGTGTCTTCTTTCTAAAATGGGGTCATTTGTGGGGTTCCTATACTGCCCTGGCATTTTACGGGCCCTAAACCGTGAGGAGTAGTCTTGAAACGAAATTTCTCAAAATGACCTGTGAAATCCTAAAGGTATTCATTGGACTTTGGGCCCTTTAGCGCAGTTAGGGTGCAAAAAAGTGCCACACATGTGGTATCGCCGTACTCAGGAGAAGTAGTATAATGTGTTTTGGGGTGTATTTTTACACATACCCATGCTGAGTGGGAGAAAGATCTCTGTAAATGGACAATTGTGTGTAAAAAAAATTAACAAATTGTCATTTACAGAGATATTTCTCCCACCCTGCATGGGTATGTGTAAAAATACACCCCAAAACACATTATACTACTTCTCCTGAGTACGGCAATACCACATGTGTGGCACTTTTTTGCAGCCTAACTGCGCTAAGGGGTCCAAAGTCCAATGAGCACCTTTAGGCTTTACAGGGGTGCTTACAATTTAGCACCCCCCAAAATGTCAGGACAGTAAACACACCCCACAAATGTCCCCATTTTGGAAAGTAGACCCTTCAAGGTATTCAGAGAGGGGCATGGTGAGTCCGTGGCAGATTTCATTTTTTTTTGTCGCAAGTTAGAAGAAATGGAAACTTTTTTTTTTTGTCACAAAGTGTCATTTTCCGCTTACTTGTGACAAAAAATAATATCTTCTATGAACTCACTATGCCTCTCAGTGAATATTTTGGGATGTCTTCTTTCCAAAATGGGGTCATTTGGGGGGTATTTATACTATCCTGGAATTCTAGCCCCTCATGAAACATGACAGGGGGTCAGAAAAGTCATAGATGCTTGAAAATGGGAAAATTCACTTTTTGCACCATAGTTTGTAAACGCTATAACTTTTACCCAAACCAATAAATATACACTGAATGGGTTTTTTTTAATCAAAAACATGTTTGTCCACATTTTTCGCGCTGCATGTATACAGAAATTTTACTTTATTTGAAAAATGTCAGCACAGAAAGTTAAAAAAATCATTTTTTTGCAAAAATTCATGTCTTTTTTGATGAATATAATAAAAAGTAAAAATCGCAGGAGCAATCAAATAGCACCAAAAGAAAACTTTATTAGTGACAAGAAAAGGAGCCAAAATTCATTTAGGTGGTAGGTTGTATGAGCGAGCAATAAACCGTGAAAGCTGAAGTGGTCTGAATGGAAAAAAAGTGGCCGGTCCTTAAAGAGAATCTGTATTGTTAAAATCGCACAAAAGTTAACATACTAGTGCGTTAGGGGACATCTCCTATTACCCTCTGTCACAATTTCGCCGCTCCCCGCCGCATTAAAAGTGGTTAAAAACCGTTTTAAAAAGTTTGTTTGTAAACAAACAAAATGGCCACCAAAACAGGAAGTAGGTTGATGTACACATAGAAAATACATCCATACACAAGCAGGCTGTATACAGCCTTCCTTTTTAATCTCAAGAGATCATTTGTGTGTTTCTTTCCCCCTGCAGCTATCTTCCACTGAAGTGTCAGGCTGTTTCTTCCTGCAGAGTGCAGACAGCTCTGCCTGTATGTAATTCTTTAGTATGTGAAAGCCCAGCCAGCTCAGAGGAGGATTTATCCAGCTTGTAAAAGATAATAGAGCAGAGAGAAGCTGCACTAATCTAAATAACACACAGGCAGTGTGCAGAGAGGGGCCTGGAGGAGGGAGATGCATCACAGAACCACAACACTGAAGAACTTGGCAGCCTTCCAGACACAGGCTGACAAGTCTGACAAGAGAGAGATAAGTTGATTTATTACAGAGATGGTGATAGTAGAACGTGCTGCAGTAAGCCAGAGCACATTAGAATAGATTTTGGAACTTGTAGGATGGAAGAAAACCGGATGAAATTTTTGGTACGGAGTCTCTTTAAGGGGTAGAAAGCCCTAGGTCCTCAAGTGGTTAAGGAACAGAGTTGAGTTAGTAAATGTAGATTGTTGATATAATTTGGCCAGACCCTTATGGAAGACAGCCACGATTTTTGGGGGTTACAAGTGTATGCGCCATTACCTATATTTAGATTGATTGGCTTATAGCAAGGGTCAGATCGCTTGAGGCGGCGGGCGAACATCGAGGACAGTTTATTACAGTTAACGGATAGTTTATATTTACTCCATCTTAGGTGTCTTTCAGCTCTGCTAGTAAGGAAAATATTTAAAGCTTCCTCTGCTTTAAACCTGGCATGCTTATTTGCGGTAGTGGGATCACTACTAAAGTTCTCTTCTGCCTCAAAGTAAGATTGCTCCAAAAGAGCTAATTCATGTGCATACTTTTTTTTCCTGCTGGAGGGTAGAGCTATAAAATGGCCCCGCAGAACTGCTTTTTGCGCTTCCCAGATAATGTAATCTGGAACTTTATTATTGCTCGGGTTGAGTGCAAAATAGCCTTTTATGTGTGATTCCACTGTGGCCGCAATGGCTGGATCGGACAACAGCGACTGATTGAGAGACCATCGGGGTTCAGTTAGTTTAGTGAGTAATGAGGAAAGTGAGATGAAGACTGCTTTGTGATCTGATCATGAAATTGGTTTGAGCTCTGCTTTAGTGAGCTTAGCTACGAAATTAGTATATACAAAACAATGATCAATACGGGACTGTGTATTATGTGGGTGGGAGTAGAAAGTAAATCCTTTTTTATTGGGGTGCATTTCTCTCCAACAATCAGCTAACGAGATTGACTGTAGAAGGTCCCTAAATTGTTTGGCTTGACGGGCCTCTGAAGGAGCTGACCGTAGGTGGGAAGGGTTGTCTCTATCATACTCCCCAACCGTCCCGTTTTTGTCAGGACTATCATGATTTGGGGGGCCCCTCCCGCCATCCCGCGCTGCCCCCCCTTCTGTCCCGGCTACTGAACAGAGAGGGGAGAAAACTGATCGAGGCACCAGTCCCGGGGATGCCGTATGCTATGCGGGATGGGTGGCCGCTATTTCTCCCTCCCTCCCTCCTAATGTGCCCCCAGTGCCCCCCCCTTTCCTGCAGCGTTAAATGTGCAGCGGAGCGGGCGGGCTGTAAATCTTACAATTGCCTCTCCGTGCGTACCGGGATCTCATCTGGTCTTCTCGCTTCCTGTGACGTCGCAGGAAGCCAGAAGCCGAGAAAAGCCAGATCCCGGTACGCGCGGAGAGGCAATGGTAAGATTTACAGCCCGCTCCACTGCGCATTTAACTCTGCAGGAAGGGGGGGGGAGGGACACTGGGGGTACATTAGGAGGGAGGGAGAAATAGCGGCCACCTATCCCGCATAGCATATGGCATCCCCGGGGCTGGTGCCTCGATCAGTTTTTTTTTCTCCCCTCCTCCCCACCCACGGGCACCCTCATGCTCCCCCCCCCCCCTTTTGGGAGTAATATTATTATTAATAATATTATAAAATAAAAATATTTCTTTAAAAAAAAATATTGGTAGGCGTGATTAAGGGGTGTTTGGGGTGTGGTTAGGTGTGTGGCCTAAGTGTCCCGTTTTCGTTAATTAAAATGTTGGGAGGTATGGTCTCTATCAAGATTGGGCCGTAAAACAAGATTAGAATCACCACATAGGAGCAAGGTGCCAACTGTATGAGCGCCCAGAACGTCCACAAGGTGGCATAAGAAAGGTATTTGCTCTGTGTTAGGGGCACAGTATGATACAATTGTGACTTCTGTGTCCTGCATTGTGCCCACCAGGATGAGATACCTTCCATCTGGATCTTTAATTTCCTTATTACATATAAAGTTGACTGATCTCCTGAAAGCAATAAGAACACCCCTTTGCTTTGTTTTGGCATTCACCATATAAAATTGGGGAAACGTACTGTGAAGGTATTTAGGAGTATAGTTTATTGGGAAGTGCGTTTCCTGCAGGCACACAATATCAACGTGCATAGTTCAAAAGGAAGCAAATGCTTTGGAGCGTTTAACAGGGGAATTAAATCCCTGAACATTCAGGGATAGTATGTTAAGAGGCATGGATCTGCATTAGAGAGCAAGATATATACCGTTTTTCATAGCAGATGTTAACCTCCTTGCCGGTCTAATTAATCCGGCAAGGAGGCAGCGCAGAACTTTTTTTCTATTTTTATTTTTTTTAAATCATGTAGCGAGCCTGGGCTCGCTACATGATAGCCGCTGAGCGGCGGCATCCCCCCACCCACTCCAATCGCCTTCGGCGATCAGAGTAACCAGGAAATCCCGTTCAGAACGTGATTTCCTGCAGGGCTTCCCCGGTCCCGAACCGCCCCTCAGCGCTGCCTGGCACTGATTGGGCATGCTGCGCAGGGGTCTGGGGTGGGGGCGGCTCGGCGCGGCGGGTAGCGGTGGCGATCGTGTACTACAAGCAGCTAGCAAAGTGCTAGCTGCGTGTAGGAAAAAAAAATTATGCAAATCGGCCCAGCGGGGCCTGAGAAATCCTCCTGAGCAGGTTACCCCGAGCTGAGCTCGGGATAACCGGCAAGGAGGTTAAGGATGGCGGGGGAACAGAGCGGCGAAGGGATAGCAGGAAAAGATAGGAAAGAGAAGAAAAGGAAAGAGTTAAAAAAAAAAAAGAGAGGAAGGTCCTAGAGCCGGAGTTCATCATGTAAGAAGGTGGATACTGAAAAGCATCCGGTTGCTCCCGTGGGGTGTCAACCATATGACACTCGTCCGGTGCGTGTGGGGTTGCATAAGGGGTCGGGAGAAGCTAATCAAAAATTCTGATTATAATCTACCACTACACCGGCAGTTGGAGAAAGTAGTCTTAAGATATACGGAACATTCCATAAACAGTAACCCATGCTACATACTTATTTAAGGATCTGTGTAGGTCTCAGTCACATCACATTTAGTACAGCATAGACTAAAAACCTAATGGGCTAAAGATGTGGCCCCAGCCCCCCTAGGGCGACACCCGGTCGGAGAATGCTGCAGTGGCGGACCCGGAGAGTAATATCAACTCCATGACGGTCGGCATGCATAACATTGTCACAGTCGTGCGCGCCCCCACGGGCCAGGAGACACAGGCTCAAACCACAGGCACGGATGGTAATACATTACATATTCAATTAGTCTCGCTGTTCTGTTAATAAAAAGCTACACAAAAATTTCAAGGATTTGGAAAGGCCCCGTCCACCTCCGCATTCAATAAGGCTTATTGAAGGAGTCCAGTGTGTTCACGACGCGGCCCCAGCCCCCCAGGGCGACACACAGTCGGAGAATGCCGCAGTGGCGAACCCGGAAGACACCATCAGTTCTGGGACGGCATGCATAACATTGTCGTGCGCGCCCCTGGGGGGCAGGGGACACAGACCCAAACCAAAGGCATGGGTGGTCAAACATCATATACTCAAACAATCATACTGATCTTTTTGTTAAATCACTACACAATTATTATAGGATTTAGAGAGGCCCTAGCTACTTTCACTTTTATTAATGCATATTCAAGGAGCCCAGTGAGTTCAGGATGCGACCCTGGCCCCCCCAGGGCGACGCACGGTCGGAGAATGCCGCAGTGGCGGACCCGGACTGTAACATCAGTTCCGGGACGGCATGCGTAACTTTGTCACAGTCGTGCTCGCCCCCGGGGGGCAGGGGACACAGGTCCAGACCAGAGGCACGGGCATTCAAACATTATAACATAAGTTCAAGTAATCATACTAATGCAGAAATACTGCAATTCAATTAACTCTGTAATAGGTAGTCAGTACTCGAGCACCTAACCTGTAAACGTTGAACAGAAACATACTCAACAGCTGTGAACATAGCTAGTCAATAGACAGAGAGAAGAAAAAATAAAAAAGCAAAATGCTAATATATAAACCCATCGTGCTTTGCACGCACACTGTTGTATCTTCGGTGCAATTAAATGCAAAAACATACTAATAGCGCATTGAAAGTTTTAAGAAGACTACGACTGTTCATAGGTGAAATGCGAGTTCCAAAATGAAAGCGTATTAGACATATCACACGGTCGTCATATTGCGCCTAGACTGAGTATGACTGCGTAGCCAGCATTTGAATGAGTGTCGCTAACAGAGAAGCCTAAGGCATAAGGCAATAATATGCAAAACAGTGGAAGTCAGTAAACAGACGTGTCCGTTCGGGCTTCAGTGATAAGCATGAATATTGTCTCACAAATGTGGCAAAGGGCTAATACGCAGAATCAGAGACCTTGCCCATGAGAGGGCTTAGGGCATGGGACAGCATAGTTTTAATGGACGTTGGGTCAGGGTGTCACAAAGTACCCAGAGAAAAGGAGGCTATATATTTAGCTCTATGTTCACAGTACTTTCTGGAACACTTGCGAAGAAAGATTCTTCAGGGCTTGTGAGCGAGATTTAGTTGGCCGTTGCACTTTAGGCGGGATGCGGTCGCCCGGACATCTTGAGATTGCGATGCGGCTGGTTGTTTTGGCGAGTCTTGTGTTTGGGAGGGCTGTGGAGGTAGAGGGAAAGCAAGTGTGCGGAAGCATTCCCTGGCATCATCCATGGAGCGAATAATAAATTGTTTTTCCTGCCATTGGAAGAGGAGTTAGAAAGGAAACCCCCATTTATATCGGATACCTTTATCCTTTAATGTGATGAGGTAAGGCCGCAGTTCTTTACATTTAAGAAGAGTAGAGGGGGTGATAGCGGCGTACAGTTGATAGCGGTGCCCCTGGAATGATAGATCCGGCTTATTGCGTGCTGCTTGTAAGAGCTTCTCCTTAGTGAGATAGTGATGCGTTTTTAAAGTTATATCTCGTGGCGGGCCGTTGGTGAAAGGGCGAGAGAAAGCTCTATGGATATGATCCATCTCTAGTTGCTCGAGTGGTAGATTCGGAAGCAGTTCCTAAAATAGGGCTGTGGTAAAGCCTGGCAGATCTTGGATTGTCTCAGGTATCCCCTGAATCCTGATATTCTCCCTCCTCGATCTGTTCACAAAGTCCTCTAGCTTGTCGGCGACTTTGTTTTGGAGAGTGCTGAAATCAGCTCGCAAGGAGGTAACTTCTTCCTCGTGTCCCTCTAGTACTATCGTAACGTTATCCAGCCTTTCCTCATTAGCGGAGGTTCTGAGGCCTACTTGCCTGATCTCATGCAAGAGCTCAAAGCCAGTGCTGCTCGTAATGGAAAAATCTACGCTTACGGATCATTACGCGTAATTTTACGCTATTACGCATTACGCAATTACGGTTACGGCGTAGGAAATTATCTACGGTACATCACTGTAATTACGCGTAAACTTACGCAATTACGCGTAAGGATACCGTAATGAAGGCGCTTACACTACGATGTTACGCGTAGTGCCGTAATGACCATTAATGCGTATTTTTGGACGCATGCGGACGATATGTACGCAATAGCCGTCAATGTGACAGTTATTGCGTACATATCATTCGTATGCGTCAAAACATACGCTTATACTGAAGGGCGGGAGAAGATACTATTGGTTGCTTAGGATGTTGACTGATTGGCTACTCTTAGAAAATGGGAGATTTTACGTTAGTAATTACGCGTAAAATTACGCGTAAGTGTTCGTAAAATTACGCATGCCTAGCAATTACGGTAGACAGTGTAATTACGATACCACTTACGGTCTTACGCGTAAATAATTACGCGTAAGACCGTAAGTTACGCGTAACGCTTACGCGTAAATTTACATTGAATTACGATGCGTAATTACGCTCATGCGTAATTTCGGCCCAGCACTGCTCAAAGCCTAATTGCTTATTTGCACTCACAATCTCTTCGCGGATTATACTCCTAAGCTCATCGATTGTGATTTGCTTGGGGATAGGAGGTGAGTTGTCTGCTGGAGTTCCCACTTGAGGAAACATGTCTTGGCAGTTCTCGCTGAGGTGGTCTACCTCCTGCTCCGTGCCGGGCGCCATCTTGGGTGGTTCAGCTGAGTCAGCTACGGATGGATTTTTAGCTCCGGTTTTGGCTCTTGTGCTTGAAGCCATACTCCGGCGGCCGCTCCTGGTGTGCCGCTTGCTGTTGGAGTGCTTGTGCGGAATTTTCAGGCCGGTAAGTTAGTGGTTAGGGCAAAAGATCTCCCTAGACTCACGCAGGACTGGGATCAGGTTGCCATCTCAGTCTGATGCGCGCATGCGTCCCCCATCTTTGGGGATCTTAAAGATCCAATCCGCTGTGACAGTCGTTATCCCCGTGCATCGCTGAAGGACATATGCCTGATGGCGCGCCTGTATTCATGATGCAAGATTGTGGCAAAGAAAACGCACATCGCTCAAAAAAAAAATCGCCTGTCATCAGAAAAATTGTCAGAAAATAGCGAGGTGAGTACGGGCCTTAAGGGGGAAAGGAGGGGGCGATGGGGATGACTGCAAGTGGGAGGGGGGCATGGAGGGAGTCAAGTTTTATAGCAGCGGGAAAGCAAGTGTTCCTATGCCTTAAGGCCCTGGTGGAGATGGCTTGGAATCTCCGGCCTGATAGGAGCCGACTGAAGAACTTATTGCCGGGGTGAGAGGAGTCACTGGTACGAACAACTGATGGCCTGGGTGAGAATGGTCTCCTCGTCACTACCTATTAATACCTGCTTGTCATTAGTATTATTTGCCGGTGAATTAAGTTTTCTGCATGTTATTGCGAATTGTTGGTCAATGCAAACAATAAATTTATCCATCACTGGAGGAGTCAGTCTGCCAGGTGAATCGCTTGTGTTTTGTGGGTCGGGCATCGGGTGCCTCTGTACACACGCCTAAATATCGGCTGACGTGGTTGTTATTGGCCGCCTCAGCAGACTTCAGTCAGGCTTGTACATGGGTCTTTAGTCAGATCTTCTTGTCATTGGTGCAGGTCATTGATGTCTTCTAATCATTTTCAAGCTATATTTTTGAGGTATTGTGGTAATGTTAATTTTAAAAAATCAGTATTAGGTGTTTTGACATGGGTAAAATGTAAATTCTTACCATAGGCATTCTTCATGATACACCACTGCTTCTGCTGCCACAGATTACTCAGTTAGCAGTTGTGTTAATTAATCAGCTGCTAATTGGTTGACTGCCAGTGGCTTTGATTTGCAAACTGTTTCAGTTTCCTGGGTGATGTCCATTTACATATACAGCAAAATGCTGTCCATTTCTCCAATTGTTCCCCTGGAGATGAACTGAAGCATATTCAGCCCTCTAAAAACATGATGTAAAGTCAGTCTTGCCATTTATTTTTGATTAAAGAAGCTGCCAGGTACAGGCAGTCCCCAACTTACAAACCGGGTACGTTCCAGGAGTTTGTTTATAAGTTGAGTTATATGTAAATTGGGGGAATGTGGAAAAATGAATTTTCTTCTGATAAGTCTGGATTTGGATATAGTCATGGGCGTAACAATCACCCCTGCAACACCCACCATCCCAGGGTGGCAGAGAGGCTATGTGTGTGTGGGGGCCCTCCTCCTCCCTTTCCCCAACCACAAGTGCAGCCAATTGGCAAAAATACCTCCCTGTTCACTCACAAAAACTGTGTGCAGGAGCGTGAGTAATTTTTTAATGTTTTCAGACTCTGCTTCACAGAAGAACACTTTCTACTGCCATTCACCAGCTCTGTATAATGTG
Source organism: Hyperolius riggenbachi (assembly GCF_040937935.1). NCBI lineage: Eukaryota > Metazoa > Chordata > Amphibia > Anura > Hyperoliidae > Hyperolius > Hyperolius riggenbachi. The sequence goes on from NC_090657.1 coordinate 103,822,307, forward strand.
ACCCGCATGGGGTTCAGGGACCAAGGGAGCCCATGCTTTCATTTTTGCTTGGGGGCCCTATTAAAGGATACCCGAGGTAACATGTGACATGATGAGATAGACATGTGTATGTACAGTGTCTAGCATACAAATAACTATGCTGTGTTCCTTTTTTTCTTTCTCTGCCTGAAATAATTAAATATCAGGTATGTAAGTGGCTGACTCAGTCCTGTCTCGGGACAGGAAGTGACTATAGTGTGACTCTCACTGATTAAAAAATTCCAACTATAAAACACTTTCCTAGCACAAAATTGGCTTCTGAGAGCAGGAAAGAGATAAAAAGGGGAATTTCTTATCAGTGAGGGACACACTGTAGTCACTTCCTGTCTGAGTCAGGACTGAGTCAGCCACTTACATACCTGATATTTAACTTTTTCAGACAGAGAAATAAAAAAAGGAACACAGCATAGTTATTTGTGTGCTAGGCACTGCACATACCCATGTCTATCTCATTATGTCACATGTCACTTTGGGTATCCTTTAAAGAGAACCCGAGGTGTGTTTAAAGAATGTTATCTGCATACAGAGGCTGGATCTGCCTATACAGCCCAGCCTCTGTTGCTATCCCAAACCCCACTAAGGTCCCCCTGCACTCTGCAATCACTCTTAAATCACAGCTGTGCTGTGAGGCTGTGTTTACATCTGTAGTGTCAGTCTCAGCTGCTCCCCCGCCTCCTGCATAGCACTGGTCCCTGCCCCCGTCCCTTCCCTCCAATCAGCAGGGAGGGAAGGGATGCAGGCGGGGACTGGAGTTCTGCAGGAGGCGGGGAGAGCAGCAGACTGACACTATAGAGATAAACACAGCCAGCTCTGACAAGCTGTTTGTCAGCAGCGTGGCTGTGATTTATGAGGGATTGCAGAGTGCAGGGGGACCTTAGTGGGGTTTGGGATAGCAACAGAGGCTGGGCTGTATAGGCAGATACAGCCTCTGTATGCAGATAAGATTCTTCAACCCCACCTCGGGTTCTCTTTAAGTCTAGTTACGCCCCTGCATACAGTATAAAACTTTTTTTTGGGGTTGTCATCAACGTGGTTTTAATTTGTTTTTAACAACTTCCAACTATGTACACAATACTGTAATATGCAGCAACAACAACAATTAAAAAAATTAAAAACAAAACAGTGATGTATATTTTGTACCAGCCGACTGCTTACTCTTTTTCTTTTAAGCTAGCCAATAAATGGTATGATCCTGATTCAAAACGTCTTGCTATTACTGATGGCTAAAACAGTACAATTCTCTACTGTACATTTTGTACATGGAGACACTTGTTTGTATGTATGAAAAATGTTAACTTAAGTCGTTTGTAAGTAGGGGACTACCTGTAATTAGTGGGTTTCTGAACATGATTAGCTTAATACATAGTTCTAGCTGGCCCCCACTAATTCTAGTTCCTGTAGAGGGGTCACACAATCCTCCCACCAAGGTGGAAAATATACACAAGGTTTTTCAGGAGGTGACAAAGAGTCATAATAACAAACTATGCAATTACAAAAGATAAAAGGGAAACAAGTGGCGTACTAGCTCCCAAAAACAACACTGGACTAACCGGCTAAGTTTAAACATTTATGAACTCCTGACCACACATTTCGTGGAGGACAGTCCACTTCTTTAGGTCAGTCACGAAAGTCAAAAAGAATGCCTATGCTCAAGCGCCTCAGTCACCTGTGAGATCTGTACTGGAAGAGTACATGGAGCTCTATGAGGATTAACCACTTCAGAACCAAAGCAATTTTCACTGTCCATTAATTTCCCATTGACTTGCATAGACGAAGATCTACCCCCTGTAGGCTTAAAGGAGTGATCCAAGCACCTGAAAAAAAAAAGATCCACTTACCTGGGGTTTCCTCCAGCCCGTGGCAGCTGTCCTGTGCCCTCGTTGTGCTTTTTAACAATTGCTGACAATCCCAAAAGAATTAAGCTAATGAAAGCCTATGGTAGTAAGTCCACAGGACTGGAGTGTTTGCGATTTGCCAAAATTACAACAGTAATAGTGGTGCCTGCAGCATTTTCGGAAGCGCTTTCATTCAGGAAATGTAGGGGGCAAAATCGCATTCCTTGAAGTCACTCCAGAAATCGCTCTGCTTTTAGTTGCAAAATCAATTGCAATCTTTAGTGAGCCCCAACTATATATATATATATATTATATATATATATATATATATATATATATATATATATATATATATATATATATATATATATATATATATATATATATATTTTTTTTTTTTTCCAGTAATTACTAGCAAATAGCAATACAAAGGCTGTGTCATCATTTCATGTTTTATGTGAAGAAAGACAGTATGACATTTGTAAGGCCACATCTGGAATATGGAATTCAGTTCTGGGCACCACATTACAGGAAAGATATTGCAGTTTTAGAGCAGGTGCAGAGACGAGCAGCAAAATTGATACGTGGGACGGAAGGTCTCACTTACCAAGAAAGGTTAGATAAACTGGGTTTATTTCGTCTAGAGAAAAGACACCTTAGAGGGGATCTAATTAACATGTATAAATACAGTGGTGTGCAAAAGTATTCGGCCCCCTTGATGGTTTTCACATTTTGTCATATTACTGCCACAAACATGAATCAATTATATTGGAATTCCACTTGAAAGACCAATAAAAAGTGGTGTGCACATGAGAAGTGGAATGAAAATCATACATGATTCCAAACATTTTTTTAAAACAAATAACTGCAAAGTGCGGTGTGCATAATTACTCAGCCCCCTGAGTCAATATTTTGTAGAACCACCTTTTGCTGCAATTACAGCTGCCAGTCTTTTAGGGTAAGTCTCTACCAGATTTGCACATCTAGTGACAGAAATCCTTGCCCATTCTTCTTTGCAAAACAGCTGCAGCTCAGTCAGATTAGATGGACAGCGTTTGTGAACAGCAGTTTTCAGATCTTGCCACAGATTCTCGATTGGATTTAGATCTGGTATTTGACTGGGCCATTCTAACACATGGATATGTTTTGTTTTAAACCATTCCATTGTTGCCCTGGCTTTATGTTTAGGGTCGTTGTCCTGCTGGACGGTGAACCTCCGCCCCAGTTTCAAGTCTTTTGCAAACTCCAAGAGGTTTTCTTCCAAGAATGCCCTGTATTTGGCTCCATCCATCTTCCCATCAACTCTGACCAGCTTCCCTGTCCCAGTTGAAGTGAAGCACCCCCAGAGCATGATGCTGCCACCACCATATTTGACAGTGGGGATGGTGTGTTCAGACTCAGAGTGATGTGCAGTGTTAGTTTTCACAGAGGTGCCGAGTGTTGTTTGTTTTGCTAGATGCTGTAACTCCTTTTTCTATTGCCTGAGGAAGCGGGCACTGACCCGTGAAACGCGTTGCTTTGTTTTATCTGGAGTTCGTTAATAAATAGACTGAATGTACAGTTGTGTTGTGTCTGCTTGGAGGAGGTAAGTCCACCACTGCCTCCTCTAATTACCAAATTTTTGGCTTTTAAGCTCCTTTAAAACCCCTTTTATCCTTTTGGCGCCTCTGTTCTCTCCTATATAGTGTTAGTTTTCCGCCACACATAGCGATTTGCATTTTGGCCAAAACGTTCAATTTTGGTTTCATCTGAACAGAGCGCCTTCTTTCATGTGTTTGATATGTCCCCCACATGGCTTGCGGCAAATTGTAAATGGTACTTTTGCTTTTCTGTTAACAATGGCTTTCTTCTTGCCACTCTTCCATAAAGGCCAGCTTTGTGCAGTGCACGACTAATAGTTGTCCTATGGACAGATTCCCCCACCAGAGCTGTAGTTCTATGCAGCTCGTCCAGAGTCACCATGGGCCTCTTGACTGCATTTCTGATCATCGCTCACCTTGTTCGGCCTGTGAGTTTAGGTGGACGGCCTTGTCTTGGTAGGTTTACAGTTGTGCCATACTCCTTCCATTTCTGAATGATCGCTTGAACAGTGCTCCCTGGGATGTTCAAGGCTTTGGAAATCTTTTTGTAGCCTAAGCCTGCTTGAAATTTCTCAATAACTTTATTCCTGACCTGTCTGGTGTGTTCTTTGGACTTCATGGTGTTGTTGCTCCCAATATTCTCTTAGACAACCTCTGAGGCCGTCACAGAGCAGCTGTATTTGTACTGACATTAGATTACACACAGGTGCACTCTGTTTAGCACTCATCAGGCAATGTCTATGTGCAACTGACTGCACTCAGACCAAAGGGGGCTGAATAATTATGCGCACCCCACTTTGCAGTTATTTATTTGTAAAAAAAATGTTTGGAATCATGTATGATTTTCGTTCCACTTTTCACGTGTACACCACTTTGTATTGGTCTATCACATGGAATTCCAATAACATTGATTCATGTTTGTGGCAGTAATATGACAAAATGTGAAAAACTTCAAGGGGGTCGAATACTTTTGCAAACCACTGTACATCAAAAGGCAATATAAAAGCTTGGCGGATGAGCTTTTTGTCCCTAGGCCTTCTCAAAGGACTACAGGACATGATCTGCGCATGGAAGAAAAACGGTTTAGACATTTATTTAGGAAAGGGTTCTTTACAGTAAGAGTGATTAAGATGTGGAATGCATTTCCACAGGAAGTAGTTATGGCAAATTCTATACCTGCACTTAAAGGGGGCTTAGATGCTTTTCTTGCGTTGAAAGACATCCATGGCTACTACAATTACTAGGTAATGCCCAGTGATGTTGATCAAGGGATACTATCTGATTGCCATCTGGAGTCGGGAAGGAATTTTTTCCCTTTTGGGTCTAATTGGACCATGCCTTGTAAGGGTTTTTGGCCTTCCTCTGTATCAACAGGGATATGTGAGGGAGCAGGCTGGTGTTGTACTTTGTTCTCTGGTTGAACTCGATGGACGTATGTCTTTTTTTTCAACCTAAACAACTATGTAACTATTTACAGAGAACAGTTTTCACTGTGGCCATTACTATTGAGGACTGTGTCCAGAACATCCAGCATACAGAAACAATCTTCGCTGGTTGCAATACTGTGACTGGAATCTGTTCAGAATGATAGAAAGCAGAAATATAGCTTCAGATGCGGGTAAATAACTCTCCAGATGCAACTCTGTGTGTTCCTATCTCTCTCTTTCTGCCCCACAGCCTAAAGTAAACAGTTTACAGCCAGGAATAGTTCATTCTGAATTGGGGGGGGGGGGGGGGGAGCATTCAAGTAAAAAAAAAAAGTACCGGTCCTTTTCAGATCCTTCTCATCATAAAATCTCTCAGCTATTCTTACATGATCTGTGAGAAAGCAGGCAGTGCAGAAATAAACAGTAAGGGCCTGAGCCCACAAATGAAGTTGTGTCCACTTTTCAACATCTGTAACATTAATGTGTTGCTGAAAAGCGGACACAACTGCGCACAACTGCGTTAGTGGGCTCAGGCCCTTAATCATTAATCATTCCTCTGTGAATAGTGACAGATAAATGGAATCTATCCACATGGTACAGTTCTAGCCTCTAGCCTGATGCCGACACAAACAGCTAATAAACAAGGAATTTTTTTCGCATATGCTGTGATGAGAGACCTCTGAAAAGCTTTCTATTGTTGCTGGCTGAAAGCTCTATAGCTATGTGGGGTTTACAGAAGAGTCCAATTACACACACAGTAGTTACCTGTCTGAAATTAGCAACAAGGTCACATTTGTGGAAAGGCCACAAAGACACAGGCCTTGGGCAGCTGCAGCTTATGTGGCACCTGGATATGAAAGAGGGGCTGTTACATATTAAAGAGAAGGCTGAAAATGGAGAGCAATGCATGAAACAGGAAAGCTGCTGCCCAAGGGAGATGTAAATAAAAGAGAGAAGCTGCAGTGCATGCATACATAAGAAAGATTGGACTGCACATAGTATGGGAGTGATGCTGCTGCACAACATACTTGACCTAGGCAGAGAAAGAGTATTAATCCGGTCTTGATTACAGAGCTCTTGGGGCTGTAAAGCATATTGAGAAAAAAGTTCAATATTGCAAACATTGACCACACTGTTTGAATTCCTCTCTTCATCAGACCTCATACCCTGGAGTACAATACATGTCTCAGGAGTGTGGGGCTAAAGCCACAATTAGAGATGTAGCGAACAGTTCGCCTGCGAACGGTTCCAGGCGAATTTTGGGGGTTCGCGTTCGCCTGCACCATGCGAACTTTTGCGGAAGTTCGATTCGCCCCATAATGCACTATGAGGGTCAACTTTGACCCTCAGGCACATTGTAGCCATTCAGGCTACACTAAGCCCTGGAGCCGAACCCCCCCTCCCCCCCCCCCTTATATAAGGCAGGCTCCTTTGCTATGACACTCACTCGTGTGCCTAGACAGACTAGGGAGAGCTGCTGCAGATTTTTTCTCCTAGGGAAAGATTAGTTAGGCTCTTGGCTTGCTCCTGGCTGATTGTTATTGCTAAAATAGCACCCCTCAACAGCTCTTTTGAGAGCTAATGTTCTCCTGATGTGGTTTTTTTGTGTGTGTGTTGCTCACTGTCACTGACACTGACATTATACAGCCCTATCTGTTGCAGCTTGGTAATTGTTATTACTGTGCCAGCCAGGGCCTGCCTAACTATCTATACTGGGACACCTACCTATGCCTAGCTAACTACTGGGGCACCTACTTACCTATACGGGGACACCTACCTACCTATACTAGGGGACCTACCTATGCCTACCTACCTATACTGGGACTCCTACCTATGCCTACCTACCCATACTGGGTCTCCTACCTATGCCTAGCTAACTACTGAGGCACCTACCTATGCCTACCTACCTATACTGGATCTCCTACCTATGCCTAGCTAACTACTGAGGCACCTACCTATGCCTACCTACCTATACTGGGTCTCCTACCTATGCCTAGCTAACTACTGAGGCACCTACCTATGCCTACCGACCTATACTGGGACTCCTACCTATGCCTACCTACCTATACTGGGACTCCTACCTATGCCTAGCTAACTACTGAGGCACCTACCTATGCCTACCTACCTATACTGGGTCTCCTACCTATGCCTAGCTAACTACTGAGGCACCTACCTATGCCTACCTACCTATACTGGGACTCCTACCTATGCCTAGTTAACTACTGAGGCACCTACCTATGCCTACCGACCTATACTGGGTCTCCTACCTATGCCTAGCTAACTACTGAGGCACTTACCTATGCCTACCGACCTATACTGGGACTCCTACCTATGCCTACCTACCTATACTGGGACTCCTACCTATGCCTAGCTAACTACTGAGGCACCTACCTATGCCTACCTACCTATACTGGGTCTCCTACCTATGCCTACCTACCTATACTGGGACTCCTACCTATGCCTACCTACATATAAGAAGATAATTAGGTCGTTGCTTCATTGTGGACAGACCAAATTTTATCAGCTGGACAGTCACTGTTCTATCATTGAGCTACCACAGCCCAGCAACCATATGGGCTGGAAAACTGCCACGGCCTGCACTCTGGCCATGTTGCGCACCAGTCCAGCACGGTCGTCACTACGCAAACAGCGGTTTGCGGTGCGTTACACAGTGAGTTTGGTGTGTCAGTGTGAAGCAGTACTCTAATTACACTCCCTGATTGATGTATACACATGCAAGATGTTTAAAAGCACTTTAGGCCTGCAATTTAGCATTCAATGTGATTTCTGCCTTTAAAACGCTGCTTTGCGTCAAATCCAGATTTTTCCCTGGACTTTGGGCATGTATCCCACTCCGCCATGCCCCCCTCCAGGTGTTAGACCCCTTGAAACATCTTTTCCATCACTTTTGTGGCCAGCATAATTTTTTCTATTTTTCAAAGTTCGCATCCCCATTGAAGTCTATCGCGGTTCGCGAACTTTTCCGTGAACCGAACCTTCCGCGAAGGTTCGCGAACGGGGTTCGCAAACCGAAAATCGGAGGTTCGCGAAATCTCTAGCGACAATCACTTATATTCTAGAGCACCACCTCCCTTGTCCTCCTTGCAGCATGTTATTCTTATTGTAAGAGTTAGGTCAGATTTCATTAATGAATTTAGATATGACGCAAGCACAATAGCATACCCATCTAAATGACTGTGTCCTCTCACCACCCTTCTACTCTGTGCCGGCATGGTAGTGTGATCAGCTTTCCGGACTAATATCTAGATGGCTGCTTGGCTTGAGGTCACACTTGGCATGGGTCCAGTGTCTGCAGAAGTTCCTTTCGTCACTAACTCGTGTTCAGTAAAGAGAAGAGCTATAACGTTTGTACACGTCTGTCTTGCTATAAATATGCAATTTACCTGGCTCCGTCTTGTATAGCAGTTTATAGTATCACAGCCTGCCTCATTCCCCTCCCCCCAGCTCTTTTTGGTATTTATTTAACTTCAACTACAAGCCCAATTGCAGGGAACAGTAAGTATAGCTTTCAATGTGGCTAGGCCGGATGCATGAATGTAGTGATAATCTGTACAGGTACTCGGCTATTGTCACCTGAAATGATCATTGGTAATTAGTGATCATTTTTTCAGCATAGGAATGATCATGATTGTGCAGACACATTGCTCGCTTGTCATCTGGAAAAGCCAGTTCTATTCCAGAAGAGAGGGGTGAGAAAGAGTAGTAGAAGATGCTCAGCTATGGGGACCACGAAAGTAAGATAAAATCGCATACCTCCCAACTTTTTAAGATAAGAAAGAGGGACACTTAAGCCACGTCCCGCCACACCCCTAATCTTACCCCCAGCACAACCCTAGTTATGCATACCATAAAGATTTCATAAGAGAAATGTGTTGTTTTATAATTCAAACCATACTGGTCCTTTCAATCCTTTTTTTATTTTCTTTTGCTTTCATATTGACATTTGAGAATAAGAAATATTTCAATTTAATTGATGGGAATAGAATTTAGCGTCAAACGTATTTTTCAGTAGACAAATACATTTATTCACATAGATCTGTACATCAGTCCTGAACGAGGGACAAATGAGCAAGAAAGAGGGACAGAGGGATTTGGTTCCCAAAGAGGGACTTTCCCTACGAAAGAGGGACAGCTGGGAGCTATGTAATCGATTGGATGAGAGTGATTCGGATCATTGAAGAAGAGATAATTGACATTGTAGGCAGGGCCGGTTTAAGCAACAATGGGGCCCCCAGGGCAAAATAAACCTGGGGGGGCCCCCAACAGATACCCCGGAACAAAAATCAGCATTAAGGGACCTTTTTTTGCAGCTGGTATAGTCAGGGTGTGAAGCCCCGATCGGTCGGAGCTCCACATTATGGCTACCCCAGCCTGCATGGGGGACAAGGGGTTAAAAAGTTTCAGGAGGGGGGGGCGCCACATAATTTTTTTTAAACAAATTCACACACTCTAAACATAAAAAAACTATTGGGAAAATAGGAAAAATGCCAGGGATCTTCACACAGCCACATTGTGGCTGTATAGCGATCCCTGGCCAAAGCGATGCGGCTGCGTATGGACCCCCTGGAAACCGTGTCAAAATGTATTGCTCTTTCTTTTGATGCATGTAAAATTACACTACCGTTAGGTTTACTACTAAAAGTGACATTTACCGCATTTAAAAGTATACTTTTTTCCTTCAAAACTTTAAAATCGATTTTCTCAAAAACTATAAGGTCTTATTGAAAAATTGTTTTTTCCTCTTATTCCCAATGATCTCCTTAACTAATCCTGCAAATTTAGGGTTTCTAGCATTTAAGGTGGATTTGCTATTAACCATTAAAGTTGGCGGGTTTTTAAATGTGTATTTTTTTTTCCTTTGAAACTTCAAAATCGATTTTCTTAAAAACTATAAGGTCTTTTTGAAACATTTTTTTTCCTCTTGTAGCCACTGGGGGCCCCTACAAGCTCTGGGGCCCTGGGGCAATTGCCCCCTTTGCCTCTATGGTAGCGCCGGCCCTGATTGTAGGACACCTGTACTGATGCTGGATTTTCTCCCAAGGTGGACATGAACATACAAACATTATATCTTTACTGTCTGTTTAATTCAAAAAGTTTTCCCACAAGAATGAATTCCTGGAGGCCACAACTGGTCTTCACACTTGCCTGCTCTTGTTTATGTCTATAGTAGGGCCCTTGGTGGGGATATTTAAAATAAAACCTTCATTAGGTCAGGGACCGACATGATTGGTTCAGCGAGATACATAATGGGTATATAAGAGCTTAAACCTAGGGCATACTGTTACAAGACAACAGTGTTAACAGCTGAGCAGTAAAACCTTAGTGGGGCTCATATTGCATTCTGGGACTTGTAGTAACACTACAGCTGGAAAGCAACAATAACTAACTGTAACAAAAGGAGGAAACCTAAATCCTTACTGTCAGATACCGGGATTTGTACTGCTACCTGCAGGCCGTTAACTTTCCGTGCTTTTTATAAGTCCAATCTGTGCCCTGCTGAAGTCTACATCATTTAGATATGGCCATTCTAGATGAGGTTTTTAAAGCCTGATGTAATCTAGTAGGTATTTCTTGCTATGTGTGAATTGGATAGCTTTGCGTATAATCTATTAAAAGTGTTAAGGTAGCCAAACATCAGGCGACTTGGCTGGCGATCGACCATCTGCATTTGATTATTATAATCGAATCAGATGAAAATTGGTGCTGCCAAGTGCATGCCCGACTGACAATGCAACAATTTTGGGATAAATGGTTGTGTTGGTCGATCGCACATCCTACAAGATGTAGGGCTGACTTGCTCGATTGGGTGTATTGGCGGTAACGGCATGCAATTTCATGACGAGTGACGAACACGACGAAACCCTCGGCGCTGTCCCCACTAATGTTAAAATCTCCCCCCGGTGCCCAGTGCAACTTATACATTACCTGCCTGCAGCCTCCGCTTGCCCTCCACTGTCTCCGGGATTCTTCCGTTCTGCCAAGTTAGGGCGTGCATGTGCGACATTGGACATCACACGGGATGCCATGTTACTAAACAATCACGTGGCGCGCATGTATGGAAAACGGTGGAATCCCGGAGGCAGCGGAGGACAAGCGGATGCTGCAGACAGGGCCGGATTTCTGGCAAGGCCACATAGGCCATGGCCTAGGGCACTAGCAATTTAGGGGCGGCTCAGTGAAGGGCAGTAAAGCTGTTCTATGCAGCCATCCTTATCTAGAAGGACAGCTTTAACATTTGAACTCTCTGTCCTGTACTTCTCATCCCTTCAAGGCATGTAAGCTCTATCCTGAAGGTACTGTACACATCAGCCTAACTCACATGGTGACACAATAAATGGGTCCATCATTAAGAAGATGGCAAACATAACTTAAAAGTTCTTAAGGAAATACAATTTATAATCTATATGCGTATTACTAAATTAGCTATTGTCTGTGAATCCAATGATAGAAAATAAGGAGAATTCTCATTGGGGCACACAGAGATAACAACCATACAGACGGTATAGTTGGCCTAGGGCGGTAAAAAGTACAAATCCGGCCCTGGCTGCAGACAGGTAATGTACGACTTGCACTGGGCACCGGGGGGACATTTAACATTAGGAGAACAGCGGCGGATGCGGTGTCATAAGGCCAATTCCGGATCGATTTCAGAATGAAATCAATCAGGAATCGTCCTGCAGTGTATGAGCAGCTCACAAATCTCTTTCCAATCCTATTCGATCAAAGAAAAATGAGTCTCTTGGTCGACTGCCCATCATCGCTAGATGTATGGCTACCTTTACTGGCTATCACACATATCTCATTGTTTCCCATTAGCTGCACTATCTCCTGCTCACAGAGCCGGGACAAGGTCTTCCAGCACCCAAGGCTGAGACACCAAAGTGCGCCCCTCCATCCCTGCCATCGCAGGCATTACACACTGATTGCTATTAGACTAAGAGGCGCCACAGGGCCCCCAACCTCCCCAACACCTTAATATCTAGTTATCTGGCTTGCAGTCACTGCCATGTATCCCCTTTTCTTATTTCTTTCTGCTTCAAACACAATTAGGAATGACACCTGAATGAATTCTGCGCCCCCTCCTACACTGCGCCCTGAGGCTGGAGCCTCTCCAGCCTATGCCTCGGCCCGGCCCGGCCCTGCCTGCTCATGTTGTTTCCATTTAGTTTAATTAAGATCTACTTTTGCATTGTCCTATATTTTCAGCTCCCTTTTCAAGCTCTTTTCTCTCGTTCATGTGCTGTGTGACATGGTTGATTTTGATGTCTATGCTGATATGCCCTGGGCATCGATCTTGTTCCCTTTTGCCACTTTGCACCCTGATGCCATTCCACAGGGTCTGTCACTTCCCATCTGAGCATTTGCATATCCTAAGTGGCCCTTGACCCTCCTTTGAGGCAAAGAGCCAATGTCACATTGCCTCGCAATACTAATTTGAAACGAGACTAGAAGAACATATCTTCTGTTGATCATTTTGCTTGTCTATTCTTATTGTAGTGCTACACTTCTCAGTTTCATCCTGTCATTGTACATTTTCTTCTGTTAATATGGTAACCTTAACTCTTATTAAAATCTTCTGTTTCCTCCACAGCTACAGCGATTCCGCCGTTCCATCTCATTAAAGACCATTCTTCGAAGCAAGAGTGTTGAGAACTTCTTCCAGAAACCAAACCTTGAAGCAAAGATACCTTCTGATGTCCTCCTCAGCCCACCTATACCAGAACCACCACCTTCTCCTCCGCCTGCCCTGAATGAACCCCCTCCTCTGCCTGACCAATCCCCCCACCACCATCACAAGCCCTTATCTGTGCTGCAACCAGTTCGTACTCACAGCTTCCAGGATCATGTCTTCAAGAAGCAATGCCCCTGCCATCTGTGCCATCAGATCATTGTTGGTAAGTGCCAGGCAAATATTACTCAACTTCTATCAGTAAATCTCACAAGTTAATATTTTTTACTGGGCAATAGTGTTGGGTGCAATGACTTTTAATTTATGATGTGACAGGCAAGCCTGTTAGGCCAGTCAAAGTGCGAGGATCACATCCAATAAAGCCACTGGACAAACCAGGGCTCAGTGCGGGTTCAGCAGAGCGGCGTTTACTTAGAAGGAGCGGGAGTAAGTTAGCAGGGCATGCTATGCTGCACTACCGTGCATAGTGTGCGCATAACTCACGCTTCTCTCATTAAGCTGTGCTGCTTAAGCAGTGCAACTCAATGAATCAACCCCATAGTTTGTGACTGAGATAGTTTAGTTAATAGTCTGTAAAGTGTGCTATTGTTTTAGACAGGTAGTACTAGTAGTAGCAGTAGTAGCAGGGCGGGCCAGTAAAAAAGGGCGCACATGGCTAGTGGACAAAAAGGGCGCCGCCATAGACTGCAATGCAAAATATCGGCTATTGGGCGCCCGGCAGGAAAAAAGGGCGCCCTAGAAATAGCGGTTGCAGGGATCATGTTAACAAAAGTTTTCGTTTACAGAATAAGGTTTATAACAAATATCGTTTACAAGTTCGTTTTGACTTTGTGTTATACTTATTTTTCGTTTTTAAATTTCGCTTATAGGAGCTTTTACTTATTTTCCCGTTTTTTAAAATTTCGCTTAAAGGACTGTAACAAGTAAATTTTCTTTTACACTTATTTTGTCATTTAAAATTCGTTTTCATACGTATAATGCTTAAATATCGTTTTCAGCCTTATTCCATTAGAAATACCACAATAAAAATATTTTGAAAACAAAACGAAAACAAAAGGTAATTCAGCCTTTTTCGCCCTCCAGGGTCATTACCCCATTGAGGATAGCAATGTCGAGGCTGTTGTGGAGCTGGTGTCGCAGCAGCATGGCAATCCCACACAGTCCTCTGCTATAAGTCCTCCTATTAGCAGCAGACCCCCCCCCCACCAAGTGACATCTATCCGAACTGTTCCCAGCTCCCTCAAAGAAACCCCATTGGTTTTCGGCCCAGCCTCAGTGAGTTTGTTGCGTACCGGGCCAGATTTGTACTCTTTACCACCCAAGGCCCCTGTCACCAGTAGAGATGTCGGCGAACGGTTCCCGAACCGTTTGCCGGCGAACATCTCGCCATGTACTACTTCCGGGCCGCTATGACTGCGCTGGCCCGGCGGTGCGCATCCTAGATCGCGCTCCTGTTGCCGGGCACTTTTTGCGCATGTGCGTGACGTCATGACGCGCACCGCCGGCAGTGTTGCCAACTCATCCCTTTAATTACTGACACATCTAAGTTATACAGGTTCTGGGGCTATTTGTACATAATCAGTGCCTTAGCTGCATCTACCTAGCCACAAAACCTGTATAATTCATATGTGTCAATAATTAAAGGGATGAGTTGGCAACACTGACCGCCAGGCCAGCACAGTCGTACTACTCCGGGTCATAGCAACCCAGAAGTAGTACAGTCCCCACAGAGATTCGCCCGCGAACAGTTTGGGCTATCTCTAGTCACCAGCTGCCCCCCTCCAGTATAGGTAGCGAAATGACCCCTCCCCCTTCCCTCTAGTATAGGTAGCCTGTTGACACCCCCCCCCCCGTATAGGTAGCCAGATGACCCCTCCCCCCTTTCCCTCTAGTATGGTTAGCTAGATGACTCCCTTAATCCCTCATTTTCCCATCCCCCTTTCAGTATAGGTAGCCAGCTCACCTTCACACTGCAGCAGCCATCAGTGTCACTCATTGCTTGTCTCAAGTGCAGAAGTTTCCTCTTCCTTTCCGTCTCCAATGCTGCCCAAGTCCGTAGCCACCAGCCCCAATGCAAACAAGCACAGAGAGCAAGGTGGCTGCTGCACCGGCGGCTAGCAGCAGAGTACTGCGGTTAGACGCTTGCCGGATCTCCCTGCATTGCAGCATTTGCAAGCTTGCGCCTGATGCTTTTGTGCTCTTGCTCCTGTGGTGCCCTAGGCCATGGCCTAGGTTGCCTTTCCCTAAATCCGGCCCTGGTTGTGGGTAGCTTTGGAGGCTTTGGCGGCTGCAGAGCTGTTCCTGGGGCCTGATGGGCAGGTTGTGGATCTGCATGAGGATGACAAGCTCACTGCACATTCTCCTCTGTCTGGTCTCTGTAGGAGAAGGAGGTGATGATGACAGCTGCAGCAGAATCCCACCTGTTGCACGTTGGTAACAAAACCCATGTGAGGAAGGGGAGGGCAGGTGGCAGTTTGTCACAATTTGCAGTGGTTTGTAATGTTGCAGTAGTAGAGGTCCTGGGGTCAGAGTAGGAAGTGAGTGATGAAGTTGCTGACCCTGTTTTTTTCCAAATGTCTCTGATGTCAACTCAGACAAGGCAAATGAGCAAAGACGGCAGAGGGTGGGGCAGCACATCATGGAGTCCAGTTGCAGGGCCTCCTATAGAAATTTCTATGTGTGGCTACTACAGTTAATGCGAGTGGAAGGAGAGGCAAGGTGGAGGGGGGCTTAGCGGTTGCCACGTGGAACACAAGTTTGAAGGGGGCCCCACCCTCTAACCCCCCTCGCCTCGACAACAACAACTTTAACAATCCCGGACCTGCTCTGGAGGCAGAAATTTAATAACATTGCTGTGCATATGGGGCCTGTTCACCAGGCCCCAGTCACACTTGGGCCCCAAACACCTCTCCTCCCTGTGAGGGATTGACAGCAGCCCTGTCTCCAGGCACTGCTGATTGGTTATTCAGTGCCTACCTACATCCCAGATTTAATATTGCTACCCACAAACTGACCAATGACTGTGCTCCTGACCAAGTACAGTAAGGGAACTTAAAGTACATGAACCTAGTAGCAGTGTAATTCAGAGACAGTGGACCTGCCCAGAAAAACTTTGCATGATGACCTCACAATCTTTTGGGATCACTTCATGTGATATATACAGGGCCGGCCCGCTCATGAGGCTGGGTGAAACGTCTGCCTCAGGCGGCAAACTTCTAGGGGTGGCACCCGCCCGTCCGTGGGTGCGGGGGGGCCGGCAACCGAGCCGGAGGGGTAGCGGGCAGGATGGGGGTATTTTTTTTTATAAATTTGCCTCAGGCGGCAAAAAGTCTAGGGCCGGCCCTGGATATATACCAACGAGCTTTTTAGCTGTGTAGCAAACAGGTGTCCTTTAGAGAGTAGTGAGGGAAAAAGTCAAAGCTATAATAACTACAGTACGAGGTGGAGTTGTACAGAAAATTGTAGACTGCTACAGATGAGGTTACCCTTGACGGGGGCATTTATACTCGCATTACATTTTCAGAATTAAAGTTTCAGGCTTGTGCTTGTAGCTTTACTCTGAAAGCACTCCTCTGTATTTTCACGGTAGTCAAGCGAACATGTGTCAGAATAGAAATGGCAGAGACTCAGTTGACCGAACCAGGAAATTTGGGTGTGAGCAGCAATCTGGAAAAAAGCGCTTTGCCAGAGAAAGTAATGGGAAAAGCTGCAATTACCTTTTCGTGCCCACTATCTATAGCCACAATTGGCATGGCAGGTAGCTCCAGCGCCCCCTTTTTTATTTGGTATTGGTACTGTGTGTGTGTGTGTGGGGGGGGGGGAATATAAGGGTTAAAGCGGACCTGAACTCAGAACTTTCTCTCTGCTCTAAAAGATAAGCAACGTAATAATAACAACCTTTATAGTAAAACATTTTCTTGTTACATAATAACCTTTGAAGAAAAACATTTCCTTGTAACCGATAATAGGACTCCTACTGAAATTCTGCAGAGTGGTTGCTTCCTGATTTGCTGGGAGCACGGAAAGGGTAACCTCCTGTGTTTGCATATGAGCTCAGAATTCAGGAGCTAGTTCAAATTACCCTAGCTCATTACATGCTTAAAAGGGAGAATTAGACAGGCAGTTCTCTATTAACACATACAGGGTGGGACACAGGGTTGATTTGTCTGTGTTCTCCTTGTCTCCTGTAAAAGTTCAGGTCCACTTTAAAGGTAATTATAATGATATTCTACTGGCAGCAATCCCCTGTGCCCTGTTATCGCAGGGGGCTTTTTCAACATGTACACCAGTAGACAGCTTGTTCCTTTAAATAGAACCAGAGACGAAGCACCCTCATGTATTTTTACCATATATATCAATGGGAACATGACAGTAAACACCTACCCTGCTCCCTGTTTCATTCTTCTCTGTTAAATCTGCCTGTTATCAGCCTTGATAAGAATCCTCGACTGAGCATTCAGTCTACCTTTGCCCAGAATGATTATAGCCGAGTCAGTCTTCTGTGGTGTCTTTTCAAGCCCAAGTCTGCCCCCTTGTGGCTCTGATTTCCTGCTATTTATCCTCGACGCAGCAAAGCAGAGCCACAAGGGGGCAGGCTTGAGCTTGAAAAGACATCACAGAAGAATGACTCAGCTATAATCATTGCGGGCAAAGCTAGACTGAATGCTCAGTCGGGGATTCTTATCAGGGCTGATAACAGGAAGGTTTAGCAGAGAAGAATGAAACAGAGCAGGGTAGGTGTTTACTGTCATGTTCCCATTGATATCTATGTTAAAATACATGAGGGTGCTTCGTCTCTGGTTCACTGTAAGTGAGTGGCTTCGCATGCAATGTTTATCCAATTAAGTGCTGTATAATTTTAAAACGTTACCCATCTGAGCAGCACATCTTGCATAGTCTGACCAGTGCAATGACATCATGTATTAGACAGAGCTTGAATGTGTCACATTTCAGATGGCTTTCCTGGCTCTTCTAGACATTTGAGAATTTGTCTGGGATGCTATCTCAGTGGACGGAAATATCCTATTCCAGATAATAAGCCACTTAGGCTGAATGGACTTGACAAACCACATTCTTCCAGATTATGTAACTCCTCACTAGTGCTTGTTCTCAAAGAACATATAATGAGAACTCCTATAATAAGGCTACAGCATGTTTGAAAACTTCTTGTAGAGGAATGTGACAGCAGTGGGCAGATGCTGCAGACTGGTGCAGGAAACCTCTGCATGGACACACTCCAGACTCTGATCATATCTTCAGACCAGGTATCACTTCAGGTTGGCTATTTAGCACCTATGGTTTTGCCAAAAACATTTAGGTGCCCTCAATTAAAAAGGAACTGTAGCAAAAAGGGGGAAGAAAAACAGAAATCAATACATTGTAAAGTGAGAAGTTAAAAAATAGAAGAGAGATCAAGAAATGATTGATATTCGCCGTGTAATTTGTTCATGTTGTTTGATCCACAATCAGCCTGCATGTAATCATATTTACTACTGGCAGACAAACAAAAACTGCCAACTGCCATTGTCTATAACCACACCTTTAAACAATGCTATAGGCTAAAAAAATTTTTTTCTAATATAGATATACATGTACAGAGGGAGATACTGGTTGCTTGGAAGGTATTATTTCCCACAATGCAACAAGGCCACCACAGACAGGAAACTGTCAGGACCTAGGTGCTGACATCACACTGTGGGAGGGGTTTCACCACAATATCAGCCGTACACAGCCCCCTAATGATCTATTTGAGAAAAGGTAAAGATTTCTCAAGGTAAAATGGGTATCAGCTACTAACTGGGATGAAGTTCAATTCTTGGTTACAGTTTCTCTATAAAGCATACCTCTTTAGTAAAACCGTACTAAAAAGGATTCCATTGTTTGAGACAGAACTTACCTGTATTACACAAAAATCAAACCATTTCTATTTGTTTACCACTTTTTCCTATATAGAATACACAAGTTAGTGCAATCAAGTTCAATACCACTCTTGTTGTAAAATTGACATTAGAGATAGGTACCGTGCAAGTGTCTTATTTTAATGTTTTTTAAAAATTATGTTTTCATGTAAATTTGCTGTAAGATTAGACTATCCGTAACGGACAGTAATCTCAAACACCAAAAACCCGGAGCAGGATCTATGACGAGCAGAGCCGGGACAAGGTCCTCCAGCACCCAAGGCTGAGACACCAAAGTGCGCCCCTCCATCCCTCCCACCCCAGCCATCACACACTGATTGCTATTAGACTAATAGGTGCCCCAGGGCCCCCAACCTCCCCAACACCTTATTCTCTAGGTATCTGCCTTGCAGTCACTGTCATGTATCCCCTTTTCTCATTTCTTTCTGCTTCAAACACAATTGGGAATGACAGCTGAATGAATTATGCGCCCCCTCCTACACTGCGCCCTGAGGCTGGAGCCTCTCCAGCCTCTGCCTCGGCCCAGCCCTGATGACGAGCCCCCAACTTCGTATACACCTTCAGTTTTGATTAGCCAATTTTACACAATCTGTTCATAGTATTCACAATCTGTTAACCCTCATATTACTTGAAGGTGGTAAAATTGGTCAGTGATTGGCTAATCAAAATTGAAGGTGTGTATCTGGCTATGGGCTCGGTTCACAATAAGCTGGATCACAAACCGCCCATTCAGATCAGCCAGTGCAGAGTCCGCTCTGGTTGTGTTTTGTGTCCTGTTCAGAGCAGATTGCATTTCCACCACAGGCTTCTGTGGGAAACACAATCGCTATCTGGAAAAATCATACAGGATGGATTTTTGCATTGGTGTTACCTCAATGGATCTGTTGAGGACTGATAAGCCATGACTGTAGCTGAAAGTAGAAAAGGGAAAAATAGACACAAGGAGCAGATTGTAGAAGAAGAAGAAAAGAAGGATACCCGATAAAAGTGAATAAAAGTAAGAAAAAGTATAGAAAATCCAGATAGCTTATTGCTCTATACAAGGGGTGTCAAACTCAAATACAAAGTGGGCCGAAATTTGACACTGGGACCAAGTTGCGGGCCAACCGCAATGTCTAGTAGGGATGATCACAGATATGCAAATTGTTCAGAGTTGATGCAAATTTATGCAAATTTTTATTCAAATATATGCATCTTGAAAATGGACCGGTTTAAACCTGGGTTTAAAATGATTGGTTCATTTTCAAACTGCATACATTTGCATAAAAATGTGCATAATTTTGGAACAATTTGCATCTCATTGATCATCCCTAATGTCTAGTGGCCAACTCCCTCCCTCATAGAGTTCCCGGGTGTCTAATGGCCCTCTCTCCACTACACAGTTCCCTGGTGTCTACTGCCCCCCCCTCCCTAACACGGTCCCTCAGGGCTGTGGAGTCGGTGTTGGAGCAATTTTGGGTACTTGGAGTTGGAGTTGGTGGTTTCATAAACTGAGGAGTCGGGAGTCTGAGTCGGATGATTTTTGTACCAACTCCACAGCATTGGTAAGTATTAGACTAAGGAGTCGGAGCAATTTTGGGCACCTGGAGTTGGAGTTGGGAGTCGAAGGTTTGATAAACTGAGGAGTCGACTCCACAGCCCTGCTGTCCCCTGGTGTCTAGTGGCCCCTTCCCCTATATTGTCCCCTGGTGTCTAGTGGCTCCCCTATAAAGTTTCCTGGTGTCTAGTAGCTACCCATACTGTCCCCTGGTGTCTAGTGGCCCACCTCCCTCCCTCACAAAATAGACAGAAAGTTAATTTGGCCCAGTTCGAAGCTGCATACAATTTGCATGCATATATGAATAGCTTGCATCTCATTGACCATATGTACCCAACAAGCTGGAAGCTGAATTGGAAAGATAGTTATTAAATATTATTAAACTGCTAAATGACTTTTGAAGCACTGATCTATAAATAAAGTTGCATATCACTTTAACTAAAATGAAAATAATTAGGCTGTATAAGCACTATGCACCAGCGGTTCTGAACAAGTTGCCCAAAGCGGTGCAAGAGAATTATTTGCATGACTCCACTTACTGTCTATAAACGAGCATAAAATGTCTTGTTTTTTGGATTTGTGATGGAACTGAACTTATTTTATGAAGACACTGCTGTATTTATTGCTTAATGGTCCAGTAACGTTCCTGAGATCCAGCAGTCTGACGACTTTCCACAATAAAATCTATACCTTTGTATACACACACACTCACGTCATTGCTCCGCATTACAGCTGTGTTCCTTGGCTCATACCTAGATTACCGATTTTTTTTTTTCATTCTGGGGAAATGTGGGACACAGGTGTGAAATCTTATCTAGGGCTTCAAATGGCACATCCGACACCTTGGTGACAAGCTATCTGACGGGAGAGGCCTGAAATGCTGTTAAGTAATCTAGCTAGGCAATAGGAAATGTCAGCAGGACACAGGGTCGCAAAGACACTGGAGAGAGATGCAGAAAAACAGAAATAACCATTCCAAATCCAGCTGGGCTTTCAAAGGTGAGAATGGCAACTAGGAATAATTAGAACACAGAGCAAATCACAAAGACTTTATAGAGATTAGAAAGTTTATCCAGGTACTAGCGTACATCATGCCATCGCTGTTAGGATCCTATAGTCCATATGACACGCCAGAAACCTGGAGCTTTGTCATTCTGAGGATCTGAGAACAAAGCCCGAGGTAACAACATGTGCACGGCTTTCTACTGATACTGAACAATATCTCCTATTCAGCTACAACAACAGATACACTTCAAAGAACATCTGCAACAATACCAGGCAGGAACACTTGGGGCTCCAGGGTTTGTGAACTGCAATTGTTCCCAGCTACCATTCCATGCATACAGTTTTCAAGATTGCTTTTACAGTTGATCTAAGTGCCAGTTTAACATTTCAAGGCCTACAGTAAAGTCAATCTGCTTCTAAGCACTTCCATTCCTACTGACAGAAGTATGTCATCTGGGGAGTTTTGAATTTCGGGTGGAAGAGCGTAAGTGGGAGATGTATTGTGAGTTGAATTTTAAAAAAGTTGGAGACCATATAATAATAATAATATTCCTAGATCTTGTATACTGTGGAGACAGATACATCTGAAAAGACATCGGGTGGCACGGCGGTTACAGTTGTCTAGCACGCTCACTTGCCAACACTAGAGTCCCATGTCTAAATTTAATCTTGGAATCCTTCTGTGTAGACATTTTTTATGTGTTCCTTGTGTTTAAATGGGCTTCCACCAGGCGACTCAATTTTCTTCCATGTCCCACAAACATACTGGCAAGTTAATGGTAGTTCCTTACCTTATCATAAATACACGTAATACAAGTAATTATGTAAAAAGCGTAATCATAATACAAGCAATCAATCAGACTCACTTACCCATCTTTATCTCTGCAGAAAAAAGCAGAAATTGTTGATCAGCACCCAGATATGGCAGATGCAGGGAGTTCAGAGTTGTTGCTAAGAGTTACCGTGCGTTAACTGCCCTGCAAGTCCACAATTATCAGAAATTCAGAAAGAAAAAGGCAGGTACCAGTAAGAGCAACAGAACATCTTCTGTTTATTGTGCAGAAAGTGTATAGAGGAGGCTCCCACCAGAGCAGGTTGCGCTCCCCCTCACCTTACAGCCGTTTCTTGGGCATTGCCCATGGGGCAGTAGCAGTATTGGGAGAGGCCTCTCCAGATACTGCTACCACCTGATTAACATCACCTCTAATGATGTGGGCAATGCCCAAGAAATGGCTGCAAGGTGGGGGAGTGTAACCTGCTCTGGGGGTCTCCTCTATACACTCTCTGCATAATAAACAGAAGACATTATGTGGCTCTTACCAGTGCCTGCCACTTTCTTTCTTTATGTGCGACCATCTTTATCTCTTCTCCCCTTCATAACTAATTTTCCACGTTTCCATCCCTTTTATTTACTGTACACTATGTTCACCCATATCCTTAACTGTAAGCTCAGTTGGGAAGGGTCATGTTATCCTTCAGTGTATGGTGCCTATACATTACTCAATTTGCGCCTTTGATATCCAGCCATTTTAATCATAATGATTGAATATGTCAGAGATGCCGCAATGTGGCAAACAGATTGTTGATTGATCCTGCATGCTGAAAAGAACTCAGTTAGGTGCACAACGGAAGCTGCATTTGATTTCCCACTGACTAACAGGACCCCCTGGTTAGTTCCCCACATCTATAACATGTACCGCCTGGGTCCGTGGTGTTGCAGGCTCACCTGTCCATTGGCACACCTCCTCCTATGTCCTTTGTATTACACAATGTGACCATAGAGAAAGAACCGGGACACAGGAGGAAGTGCGCCAATAGACAGGTGAGTATCCAACTCACCATGGGCACAAGAGGTACACAATACATAGGTGAAACCTGAGGTGCCCGGCAGCCAGAGGCAACAGCACAGATTTCATGCTTCTATGGGAAATCTGTTTGCACGACACTGGCATCATGCTTCTCTCTATGCAAAATCACTTTTTGAACAGCTTGGTAAATTCACTCAGTTTCCTGAAAAGTAAATAGAAGCTATAGCTGCTAAGAAACTGTGAGGCAAGACTTCTAATAAGGTTTTACTGCTGTAAAAATCAAAGGGTTAATGCTTCTCTTTTTTCTCTATTTCAGCTTAATAAGGCAAAAGTGTGGATTGTAAACCGCAAACCTTGACAGTCTGGTGCAGTCTTAAACTTAAAAATATATGCGACTCATTCCTTTGTTACAAATGTTTTGTTTGCCATTGGTACTACAGACAGAAATAATTATCTCATATGTTTATTTTCAGTTCAGGTTCACTTTAAGAACCAAGGGTTTAGAACACAGCGACTAGATAAAGGTGTTTCCTATAAGTATTATTCAACATTATCTATACAATAGAAGTGGTCCTGACTTATATTATTATGATATTACATTAGGGTATTCCTCTTGTCTTCCTGTGTTTTGCCTAGTATGATACCAGCTATATATAACCATTCTCTCCCCAACATCCAGGTAACTCCAAGCAGGGTCTGCGCTGTAAGATGTGTAAGATTGGCGTTCACCTGTGGTGCTCAGAGGAAGTGTCACACCAGCAGTGTATGGGGAAAATGGTAAGATACTGTTATACTGTAATTCTGCCTTTTCCACTTCATTTACCCCTGAGCCCTCTCTTCATTCTATATTAATGTTCATTGTTCAGTCATTTCTGTTGTCTTGCTTCATTTCTACCACACTCCTTTCAGAATGTACCCTTTATATATGTATCTATGATGTTACTGATAATCAGATCCCTTTTTATTATACTTCTCCATTGTAGTCTACGTCTTTCCGGCGTAATTTCAGCTCTCCTCTGCTGATCCACGAGCAGCCTCTTTCCAGCCCTAAGGAGTCTCCTCCTGTACCTGGTAAGTAATTACCAGATCATTTTTATTATTATACTGACTTACTAGTCTCAACTTTCTGTAGCTGGACACTGAATTGTTGCTTAAATCCTCATCTACACGGTACAATTTTCCATCAAATAGACAGATCTATAAGATGGATCTAATAATAAATTGCATCGTGTGTGGATGTCCAAATTGTTTCAGATCAATTTTGCGATAGATTTTGCTTGATAAGTACACAAAATCTATTGCAAAATATAACGCAATGCGATTGGACCAGTTGAAAATTATCTAATAGGTCCAATCTGACAGAAAATTGAACCGTGTACACGAGGCCTTGGAAATCTCTAGTGACAAATGCAGAGGAAATCCCTAAAAAAGACAAGCAGAATGTGGAGGCTAATTAATTGGTAAATAAATGGGGGGGGGGGGGGGTGTTACAATCTCGACTCCCCCTCACCACCCTCCCCCTCCCCCCCTCCAACTCAGACTTCAGTTCTCCTACATTATTTCTGTTTGCCACACCCATTGCCAGATCATCTACAAGGCATCCACAAGACAACCCAGGCAGGTGTCTAGGGCCTTGAGAGAGAACTAAGGCCTGGTTGATGCTAGCCCCTTCCAGATGCTACCAAACAGAACAGGTGGCTATCAGTAGTGGGCCAAAGTTGCTTTCTTGCCTAGGGCCCTATTTCACCTTTTCAGAGGACATTTTTTTAACAGTTGGTGTACAGACATACTGACCGGCTTTCTGGCAGGCAGGAAGCTCTGTTCTATGGAGAGAGGAGGCATGGGACGTCCTGAAGATGTCTACTATATTACTATATCTTCAATAGCAGTTCCTGCGAGAACAATACAGTTCTGTCATCAATGGCTCAGTCAGCACAATGCATCAATAACCACCTCACCTGTACACACTAGATTTGCACCCGAGATGCTTAGGAAGAAATGTTTTGTCTGAGAAAAGTAGAAAGTGTGTCTGGAGCTTATCGGAACTCCCAAGAAGCTGAGGATCACAGTATGCAAACTGCAAATATTGACCAACTCCAGCGACTCTACCTATTAAAGACCATGATTGTGGGAGCAGTGACACTGTATATTGGCATTAGCGGTGTGTTGTGCACGCCGCACCGCCAAAAACAGGCCTTCAAAAAAAACGTTAGAACACGGTGTTCTCTGTCTGGCAATCAGCAAAGCAGGAATTGATGCGCCCTTTTGGTCACTTCCTGCTCCGGGTATGCAGAAGTGCACAGAAGCATATTGTAAAAATACACTTCTGCGCATGCGTATCGGGACGCCAACTTTAAAAAAACCACGTGACATGACTTTCAGGCCGACGCAGATCGCCTCGGGTCCCACACGGTAACGTAGTTCTGCGCTAGCGTTAAATTGGACACTTGCAGCACAACATTCCGTACCGTGAGAAGTATGAACTTCCTCATAGGGTGTCATTAGGCTGCGATAACAGTGTGGCAATGTGCCGCACCGCGCCAGTATGAAAGAGCCTTTAGGAGGTGGAGTCTGCAAAAGCTCCTTGTTAATATCCAAGTAGAAGTTCCTGTCAGGTACACAAGCAGTGAAAGCCCTAAACTAGGGTAAATTCTTGACTTTAGATATTTTTCAATTGAAGCAAAAGTCTCTCTACTAGAATGAGATTCAGTAAAGCCATAGATTATGCATGTGAACTGTTTCTGAGGCTGGGGTCCTGTGGTGCCGACTCCCTTTCACTGCGAAAGAGTGTCTCAGTATTTGAGAGTATCAGCACTAGGGACAATCAATGAGATGCAAATAATTCCAAGCTGGTGTGGCATTATGCAAATTGTGAGCAAATTTATGTAGCTTGGAAATGGACCAATGAAATTTCACCTTTGATTGGTATATTTTTAAATCTGCATACATTTGCATATTTTTGAATAGTCATCAATTCTGAATTATTTGACCATCACTGTATTTTAAATTTTACTTTATGGTATGTGAAATACTGTGTGTGTAAGGCTACGTTTCCACTGTAGCATTACATTTTTGCCTGCAAAAAATCGTATAAGATTTTTCTGATCGGTGAAAATTTGCATGTAAATTTGTACGCATTTTTATGCGAATTTTCGTACATGAAAATTTGCATTAGTTAAATATACATAATCTGCCTAGTAACAGCTTAGTCATGACTGCTGACAACTTCCTGTAACCATGGATGTAATGCAAATTTTCGTGCAAATAACGTGAAAATTTGCATTGTCTATACAAAGCATTGTACGCGAATTGTACGCGATGTCTGAAAATATGATGCAGTGTGTGGAAAAGGCTGCATTGACTAACATTAATTTTTAAATCTATGCAAATTTTCTGAGCAAAAACAACTGACACAAAACGCACAAATGGAAACATAGCCTTAATTAGGAAGCAGAACTTGCTTCAGTTCCTGCTTTTTTTTTTTTTTTGCGGAAAAATTCAGGCATTTGACAGCAGACAGTCCTGTGAGGAAGGCTCACTGACTGCTGCACCTCTGAAAACACCACATGACCAGCTGGATAGCTTTTGTAAACATTGGGGGAGAAAATCAGAATCAAATTATTTGGCCAAGTAAGTTTGCACTTACAAGGAACTTGACTTAGCAGTTGCTAAATGGACACAGACAAAATAATGAGAGACAGTATAGATATTACAAGTCAAGGACCGTATGTAAGTTATAGTGGCAGCCCACCAACGAAGGGATGCGATCGCGCCGGGGTTGCTGTGAATACGTCACTTCCGTTGCATTGCGTCAGTCTGAAAGGCCCCATAGACTTACAGTAGCGTAGTGTTGGTCTGAGATAAAACAGGCCAATGCACCACAATGAGCCTATAGCAGTGATGGCTAACCTTGGCACTCCAGCTGTGACAAAACTACTAATCCCATCATGCCTCTGCCTCCCTGAGTTATGCTTAGAGCTGTCAGAGTATTGCAATGCCTCATGGGACTTGTAGTTCCATCACAGCTGGAGTGCCAAGGTTAGCCATCACTGGCCTATAGGCACAAATGTCCCGGCACCATAGACTTCGCCCTCCATAAACCTACAACCTCCCGCCAAACCGCACTGCAAGTCTGCTGGCTGTCCCAGCTGTCACTTCTCCCTTACCTGTCATAGGTAGCTACAGGCCCCTTAATATTTAGTTACCCTCAAATATTAAGTTGCCCCTGACTTAAAGGAGATCTTGTCGGTGGAATGCTGAGTGCGGGGTGAGTAACCTCTCATTTACGCTCCACTCAGGAGTCTTTACACGGAAGCAGGGGCGTAGCTAGACTTAACAGGGCCCTCTGTGCAAAAATTATAGCAAGGGGCCCCCTGCGGGTTAGGGGACTGGGAGCCGGCAAATGGCAGCAGAGAGTGTTATCTTGCGAAGCAGCGTCTGGAAGCAGGAAAAAAAGCACATATGCTACCGCTACTCTGCATGGTGGGAAGAGGTGGCGGGGACAGTTTGAGTGAGCAAACGGCGAGGTGTTTTTGCTAATTGGCCGCACTTGCAGTTAAGGAGGAGGGGGAGAGGCCCCCAAGCCTTCGGGCCCCCTGCGTTGGCAGGGATCATAGAGGTAATTGTTATGCTGATTTAGGGAAGGAGGAAGGGAGGCACTCGAGTAGCAGAGTGAGCCGCCATTCTAACATCAGGCGCCTTTAGGCACATGCCTACAGTGCATTATGTAAATACAGCCCTGACTGCATTCAAAAGATCAGTATAGCGACAAATCAATTCATCAGGCCTATTTGTATACAAAATGACAATGCAGGCCCCTGTATTCCTGTCAGTTGAGATTTCTGGAATGACTGTGCCTAGAGTGTGTTTCAAACCAAAATTAATGCCCCAAGATGTAACGGATTTGTTAGTGAAGCATGTTACCCAGAGAGCTCATTGTGACCCAGAACCACTAGGAGAGTATAAAGGGCTAAATCGAAAATCCCTCTTACTGAAAAGTGATGCTAAATAAAAATTTGCCTTTATAAAACAGAAGGTATTTGCAAATATTCAGTTTTTAAGTGGACCGAAGGTATAAATAAACTGATTATAAATAAACAATTGTATTTATCCTCCTACTCCTAAAAATGACTTCTTTTTTTTTTAGATATTTCATGGTTTTATTTTATATTTTAAAAATTACAATCAATATTAAATGTTTTGTTGCCTCTGCTCAGTGTCAGCCTAATAAGTGCCCTAGAGTTAGAAAAAGGTAAATAGTTCATGTATTTTATCTCCCTCTGCTCTCAGAAGTCGTATTCTGCCAGGAAAACTTATGGGTGTAATTTGCTGATCAGTGATGTTTGCTATATTCCCCACAAGGTGCCGACAAGACAGAAGCTGTCACTTCCATGTCTAAAAATGAACTCTTTCAGGCAGCAAAATAAAACAAGTAAAACAGCCTGGTTATTAATATGTGTTTGCACCTTACATACACATTTATCTCATCATGTCACATGTTGCCTCGAGAACACTTTAAGGGGAAACTGGAGCAAGAAGTATATGGAGGCTACCATATGTATTTCCTTTTAAACAATACCAGTTTCCTGGCAGCCCTGCTGATCTGTTAGGCTGCAGTAGTGTCTGAATAACACAAGAAACACGCATTCAGCTAATCTAGTCAAATTTCACAAAAATGTCAAAAACACCTGATCTGCTGCATGCTCGTTCATGGTCAATGGCTAAAACGATTAGAGGCAGAGGACCCGCAGGATAGCCAGGCATCTGGTATTGCTTAAAAGGAAATACATGTGCCAGCCTCCATATCCTTCTCACTTCAGGTGTCCTTTAAGAGAGCAAGTGTTTTTTCCCATGATGCATCGCTCCCGAATATTAAAATCATCTCTTTACGCTCCTGAAAGCCAGGCACACATGCAGAACCTGTAATGTATAGCGAGCCTATAGCTTATACATTTTACAGAGCCACACCTGTTTTGGAGTTTCTGGCCCTTATCATTGCTTGGATAGAGCCATAAACCCATGCCATGCACTGAGGAGGACCCGTCTGAAACAGGATACATATGCATGTTGGATAAATGTGCCTCTGTAAAATGTATAAGCTTTAGGCTCCCTATACACCAGCGGTTCTGGATGTAAGCCTGGCTTTCAGGGCAGGGAAAAGAGAAGCCGCATATTCAGGAGTCCTGCATCATGGAAAACCACACTTGCTTACTCAAAGCTGAATTATAGTAAATACCTTCTGCTTTATCAAGGCAAGATTATATTTAGTAAAGCATGGTCACTGTTTCATACAAGAGTTGTCTGTGTCATACTCTCACTATGAAGCACATTATTGCACTGCTGCTGGTTGCTTTGAATGAGCTGCTGAAACTACCATTGTTTATGCAGACAATTGCAGCATAACTGTGAAAGGTTATTTTTGGTAGAAACATCCTGAGATGATGCACTATGTGCTGGAGGCCTTTTCCATGGTGGGATGGAGGGTGTTCACATTGTGGAGAACAGAGAACATTGGCCTCGATTCATCATTGCACAGATGTCCTTGCACCTTAGACTTCCCCCTTCATGAACCTACAAACCCCCCACAGAACTGGACCACAAGTGTGTTGGCTGTCCTCCCTTAATCGTCATAGGTAGCTACAGGTGTCCCTTAATATTGAGGGCACTCCTGGCTACCTAATACTAAGTAGCTAGAGGTGCTTCCAAGTATTAGGTAGGTGAGTAACCTCTCACTTACACTTTCATCAGGACTCTGTATAGGGATGGGGAGGGAGTCGTTCAGGGAAGGGAGTGAGCCGCCTTTCCATCGTCAGGCGCCTGTAGGCATTTGCCTACAGTGCCTTATGGTAAATCCGGCCCTGGGTGCCACAAAACCTTTCACGGACATCCACAGTATGAGAGGTGTAAGCAGAGGAAGGAAAAAGTGTGTCAATGGTTGCCACTATTCAAATCATATAAAGTGATCAATATCAGGATAGCACCATTAAAAAGCTAATACTGTGGTTGATGGAGGGCCCCTAGAAGATCCCTCTGGGCCAAGGCCCCGGTACAATCACAACCTCTGCATCTCCTATTGCTACGCCACTATTCGTGATGCCTATTACCACTGGCAGCTAGCAAAGAAAAGGATAGGTGTGTTGTGATTTGCATAATTCACCTGTGATTGTTTAACACCGTACCTTAGTGGATATGTCAAAATCAATTGGTATTCTATGCATTTATTCTTCCAGTTAGTAGATGACCCAAGGGTGTAGCCACTATAACCTTTCCTCATTACCCATAAAGCACAAGAGATATGCCAGGCTATCTGCATACAGTGTCCTTGTAGGGGTGCGTTGTCTGAGCGACGTCACAGCGTTGTCTGTTATGCAGATGTAGTTGTTATTCTATGCATGTACAGATTTCACACTTCTCTTATTAAGAACATCTCTGTTTCTGCAAAGACCTGCCTCACCATCTCTTTCTCTAGCTGCTCCTAGAAACAGGGTTGATCCTATATACGAGACATTGCGCTATGGAACGTCACTAGCTCATCTGAATCGTTCAACATGTAGCAGCGTGTCAGAATCCCCCACACGCAGCTTGGTAAGTGTACAGCGTGGCACTTGTATGCTTTTTGTACCGTAGTGCATGAACTATAGAGAGAGCAGTGGGTACATAGTTCAAGTCAAACATACTATCATAACTACTCAGTGGATGGGGTGTCGGGACACCCTTTGAACTCGGCCCACAGCGTAAAGGGGGGGGGATGGGGGGATTTGACGAAGCACAATGAGGGTAAAGAAGCGCCCAGGAGTTTATAAAACTGAGTTAAAAACAGTAAAAATGATGAATTAGGTGGCTTACCTCAATAAGGACATTCCCATAGTAAGAAAAAGAGAATTTTATTTTTGCACAGGCAATGCATTTCACGGGTCTAAGCCCGCTTCCTCAGGCCAATAAGAGTGCCAGATTATGTAGAGCCAGTATGCATGGAGCGCTTCTCTTTACTATCATAACTATTGCTTCTTTACTACACTGGCAATAGCTGCTTAGTACACAGTATTTATAAGTGACTATCAGCTTAAAGTACACCTGGACTGAGAGGGATATGGAGGCTGCCATATTTATTTCCTTTTAAACAATACCAGTTGCCTGGCAGTCCTGTTTCCCTTTTTAGCTGTAGTGGTGTCTGAAAGTCGCACACCTGAAACAAGCTATTTAAGATGAAAAATGATCTCCTGGGAGAAAACTCTGGAAAAATGTTAAATTAGTAAGAGCGAGAGATAGTAACCTTCTGAACTTTTCAGCACTATCCTGTTATCAGGAGTGTTTGATCAGTCATATAAAAGTGTTGAGGCTTCTAATTAATTTTCAGGATAGCTGCCTTTGCAATTTGACTGCTAGTCTGATCCCCACATTTGCATAGCTACAACACTTTTTTTTTTTTTACTGTTGCAATGAAAAAATAAAAAGGGAACACAATCAAGTTTTAAGTAGGATTGGTACTACTGCAATTATTACTATATGCACCTATCAGGGCCCCGACAAGATTCTCCAGCACTAGAGACACCAAAGTGCACCCCCACTCTGAACTGTGCCCACCCAGTATAGGTAGCAAACGTGTCTTCAGTATTTGCTTACTCCCCAGTACAATTGCCAGATGTGCCTCCATACTCTATTAGACAGCTCCCTACCCAGGATAATAGCAAGATGTGCTCCATCTCTCTAGTATAATAGCTAGTTAATCCTCCCTCCCTTACATATAGTATCCAGATGTGTTCCCCGAATCCCTCCTACCTCCCCAGTATAGTAGCCAGATGCGCCCGCTAATGACCCCCCCTCCCCTGTTTAGTAGCCAGGTGTGACTCGCCCCTTCCACATTATAGTAGCCAGATGTACCCCCCCTTCCCTAGTATAGTATCCAGATATGCCCCCTAGTGTTCCCCCCGTCCCCATTCTAGTTACTAGATACAGTGGCGTAGCGATAGGGGTTTCAGAGGTTATGACCGCATTGGGGCCTTTGGGTCAGATGGGCCCCAAGGAGCCCTCACTCAAGCAAAATATTAGCTCTCTATTGGCCCTGTGCTGGTAATGATCACTTCTATAGATGCTTTAAATAGTAGTAATCATTAATAAAATGTTCCCCATCCCCAATTGCACCTCTGACACTGTGGAAATTCTTGGCAGATTATGGTGCGCCGTATCTTTTGTTATACATACAGTGCTTAGGGGCTCCGTGTCAAACTACCACCGGGGCCCATAGCTACGCCACTGACTAGATATAACCCCCCTTCTCTAATATAGTAGCCAGATGTGCCCCTTATTTCCCCCCTCCCCAATTATAATAGCCAGGTGTATCCCCCTTTCCCCATTATAGTAGCCAGAAGTGCCTCCTGTTGAGCCCTCTCCCTGCACCCATGCAGCTGTGTGCCAAGAGGCTGCAGCCTATCCAGCCTCTAAGCACTTCTTTTACAGTCCATTTGGGCACTTCTATTAATAGGGCTGCCATCTTCAGTGGCGACAAAATGACATACAGTGGGATCTGTAGATTAAACTGACTGTTATGTTTTTTTCAGTCATCTGTTGACAACATATGATCTCCTTTACAGAGTGAGAAAGAGGAGAGATCAGAAGATCCAGAGGGCAGCATCCAAAGCAGTGAAGAGAGTCCGAGTCACCCAGGTGAGCGTGACATCCATACATTCCCTCCATCCTTTCTAGTCTCCTTTATCTTTCCTCTTCATCTTCTCCCCCTGCGCCTTTTCTTCAGTGGTCTTATTGATCTCCCTTGCTTTTTCTCAGTGTTTGCAGATGAGGCCAGCATCAGTGAAGATACACGCAGCTTGTCGGTGAGTAATTGACAAGACAGAGTGACTGAATGTTTGGGATTCATCAGACTTATTGAATGTCTCTGTGTGCACAGAGCTTGGTGCCAGGTAACAGGGCCAGGAAGGAGATCTCTCCTATGTATTCCTATGTGGCTTTATATAAGTTCTTCCCTCAAGAGATCAATGATCTTCCACTGCAGTAAGTACCTGATATTGCTTTTTTTTTTTTTTTTGAACCTACAATGTAATTGTTGCATCATCTTCAGATGTTTCATCTCATTGTGCACAGAAAACTCATCAGCACCCTGCTGCTTATACCCACCATATGTTTCTAGATGAGAATGTACCATGTGCCATCCACAAATCAAGCTGACAGAAAGCCTTACTGTAATAATTATAAAACCTGAACACACAAGACCAGTTTTTTTGTTTTTTTTGTTTTGTTGTCACTTGTAGAGAACACCTTCCCCTGCATACTACTCGGGTCTCCTGTTATAGATAGTCCAGATCTACTTTTGCTGTAGAGATGTTGTGGTACACCTATGTGATTATACTTAATTGATCATAGAAATCCTCTGTTCCTAACATCAGCCTCACCTATCACCAGCACACCTTGCTCCAAAAAAACAATGGTTTTCAAATATACAGGGAGTGCAGAATTATTAGGCAACTTGTATTTTTGAGGAATAATTGTATTATTGAACAACAACCATGTTCTCAATGAACCCAAAAAAACTCTTTAATATCAAAGCTGAATATTTTTGAAAGTAGTTTTTAGTTTGTTTTTAGTTTTAGCTATTTTAGGGGGATATCTGTGTGTGCAGGTGACTATTACTGTGCATAATTATTAGGTAACTTAACAAAAAACAAATATATACCCATTTCAATTATTTATTTTTACCAGTGAAACCAATATAACATCTCAACATTCACAAATATACATTTCTGACATTCAAAAACAAAACAAAAACAAATCAGTGACCAATATAGCCACCTTTCTTTGCAAGGACACTCAAAAACCTGCCATCCATGGATCCTGTCAGTGTTTTGATCTGTTCACCATCAACATTGCGTGCAGCAGCAACCACAGCCTCCCAGACACTGTTCAGAGAGGTGTACTGTTTTCCCTCCTTGTAAATCTCACATTTTATGATGGACCACAGGTTCTCAATGGGGTTCAGATCAGGTGAACAAGGAGGCCATGTCATTAGTTTTTTGTAACGATTGGTGTCAGCACGTAGAGAGAATCTGATTATTGATCTGCAGTATCACCAAGAATGCAGATATATACCTGATTATTGATGATCTGCAGAATCACCGATAATACAGATATATTGCTAACCTCTGGACACCTATAGGTATGTGAGTGTTTGGTGTAACAGTAATACTTTAAGTAATGCACCTGCTGAGCAGATGATCATAGGCAGTAAAGGAATACTGCTCTTGAGGGCACAGGAACCTTCCAGCAGCCTGAGACTCTCCAAGGGGTGGAGTCAGGCTGGAGATAGGAAGGACCAGAGAGTGAGTGACAGCTGAAGGTGGATGTCACTATCTGATCTGGAGACTATCTCTAAAGAGGAGAGATAGCTCTCGAGGTCGGGCACGCCTGGTCGGCAACACACGGACAGATAAAGACAGAAGGCTGATTCGGTATCCAAGGCAAGCAGGGTCTGGCAACGGAATATCAGATATGCGAGGTACCAAATCAGAGATCAAAGGGATAGTCAGGAAAGCAGTAAGTCATAACAGATATCAACAATACCTAGTCTGGGTGTGAGGTCCTTGGTCTCTACACCCTGGAACTAGTCTGATGAATAACAGATAGATAACACAAGTTCCCTAGTCTGGTGTGAGGACCGTGGTCTCTACACCCTGGAACTAGTCTAAAGTATAATAGATGGATAACACAAGTTCCCTAGTCTGGGTGTGAGGTCCGTGGTCTCTACACCCTGGAACTAGTCTAAGCATAAACAGAATAACAGTACAAGTAATCTGGCTCAGTGTGAATTCCCAGGTCCACCTGGTTCAACTTCAAACACACTGTTGGATCTGACTAAGGTCTGAGTGCTTCCACGTAGTGTTCGCAACGGCAGACAACTTGAGACTGGCCAGCAGTAACTATATATGGAGTAGTGCTCTCCGGCACCACCCCTAACTGATCAACCAATAGTAACCTGCTCTGGAGTCAGCTGATCGGCGTGATCAGCTGATCTCTCCGTGCCCAGTATAAGAGTTCTGCCTCTCAGCGCGCGCGTGTATTCCTAAGCCTGTGTGCACTAACAGACTCAGCCACACCAGACACATGCTGCCGCGTGCAAACCGCCGTGCTGGACGCGGAACCAGCCGCCTTACTGTTGTTACATGCGGCGGCTTTTCCGTGTTCTCTCACATTTTTCTTCTTTTATACCGTTTCTTGCCAGCCACACTGTGGAGTACTTGGACGCGTGTGATGGAGCATTGTCCTGCATGAAAAACATGTTTTTCTTGAAGGATGAAGACTTCTTCCTGTACCACTGCTTGAAGAAGGTGTCTTCCAGAAACTGGCAGTAGGACTGGGAGTTGAGCTTGACTCCATCCTCAACCCGAAAAGGCCCCACAAGCTCATCTTTGATGATACCAGCCCAAACCTGTACTCCACCTCCACCTTGCTGGCGTCTGAGTCGGACTGGAGCTCTCTGCCCTTTACCAATCCAGCCACGGGCCCATCCATCTGGGCCATCAAGACTCACTCTCATTTCATCAGTCCATAAAACCTTAGAAAAATCAGTCTTGAGATATTTCTTGGCCCATTCTTGACGTTTCAGCTTGTGTGTCTTGTTCAGTGGTGGTCGTCTTTCAGCCTTTCTTACCTTGGCCATGTCTCTGAGTATTGCACACCTTGTGCTTTTGGGCACTCCAGTGATGTTGCAGCTCTGAAATATGGCCAAAATGGTGGCAAGTGGCATCTTGGCAGCTGCACGCTTGACCAGTTCATGGGCAGTTATCTTGCGCCTTGGTTTTTCCACACGCTTCTTGCGACCCTGTTGACTATTTTGAATGAACCGCTTGATTGTTCGATGATCACGCTTCAGAAGCTTTGCAATTTTAAGAGTGCTGCATCCCTCTGCAAGATATCTCACTATTTTAGACTTTTCTGAGCCTGTCAAGTCCTTCTTTTGACCCATTTTGCCAAAGGAAAGGAAGTTGCCTAATAATTATGCACACCTGATATAGGGTGTTGATGTCATTAGACCACACGCCTTCTCATTACAGAGATGCACATCACCTAATATGCTTAATTGGTAGTAGGCTTTCGAGCCTATACAGCTTGAAGTAAGACAACATGCATAAAGAGGATGATGTGGTCAAAATACTCATTTGCCTAATAATTCTGCACTCCCTGTAGACAGAAAGCTGAATACACAGAAGTACAGATTAACTTTTGTACAGGTCCTGTGCAAAAGTGAATAGCTAATTTGTTGTTGTTGTATGTTGTGGTGATACCCTCCCACAGTGTGATGTCATGACCATGGTCCTGACAGTTTTCGGTTAGTGATCCTTGTTGCTTTGTGGGAAATAACGGCTTTTCCCAACTGCCAAGCAAGCAATATCGCTTCTGTGCATAGACCTCTCAGAAACAAACTTTCCGCACAGATCACCTGGCAGTACTAAAGATGTCACCACCAGCAGAGCCGGGACAAGGTCCTCCAGCACCCAAGGCTGAGACATCAAAATGCGCCCCTCCATCCCTCCCACCCCAGCCATCACACACTGATTGCTAGTAGAGTAAGAGGCACCCCTGGGCCCCCAATTCCCCTAACACCTCAATCTCTAGTTATTTAGCTTGCAGTCACTGCCATGTATCCCCTTTTCTTATTTCTCTCTGCTTCAAACACAATAGGGGAATGATAGCTGAGTGAGTTGTGCACCCCTCCTACACTGCGCCCTGAGGCTGGAGCCTTTCTCGCCTCTGCCTCGGCCCGGCTCTGACCACCAGTAATGAATGTCAGAATGTAAATCAGGGAGTGAAAAGATTTTAAAATGGGCAAACACTGAGTAAATGATCTATAAATGAATATTGAAAAAAAAGCAATTTTATTCATTGCATTATTTTCACTACAGTTCCTCTTTAACTGTTAGACGACCGCCTCACGCCAGTTGGCGTGAGCGTGGCCGCAGCCCTAGGACCGCCTAACGCCAATTGGTGTGCAGTCCTGGGGGCGTGTTTTGCAGGAGATCGCGACCGCGCATCTCTGCTTGAATGACCGAGTTCCGCTCTGTCATCAGTCTCCCAGATTGCCGCTAGGAGACTGTTAGAAGGCGAAACCACCGTCTGTTTACTCTGTTCAGCGCTGCGATCTATGGCAGCGCTGTATTGGGGACAGCTGTGTGACATGGCGGTCCCCCTGTTATAGGCTGAATGTTATCACAGCCTATCACAGCCGATCATGCTAATTGCCTGTGGGGGGGGGGGGGGGGGGGGAGAGTTAAAAAAAAAATAAAAAAATATATTTATATATATATATATATATATATATATATATATATATATATATATATATATATATATATATATATATATATATATATATATATATATATATATATCAAAATTGATTGCAAAATAATCAAATATTAAAAAAAAAAAAAAAAAAAACATTGGGGGAGCAGCCACAGACCACCAACAGGAAGCTCTGTTGGTGGGCAGAAAAAGGGGAGGGGGAAATCACTTATGTGTTGAGTTTTACGGCCCTGCAGCGAGGCCTTAAAGCTGCAGTGGCCTATTTTGTAAAAAATGGCCTGGTCACGAGGTGTGTGTTGGGGGGGGGGGGGGGGTGTTTAAGCCGAGGGTCCTCAAGAGGTTAAAGAGGAACTTTACTGAAAGATAGTAGTAGAGGGGAAAAAAATCAATACACTGCAAAGTTAGAAGTTAAAAAATAGATCAAGAAATCATTGAATCTCAATGTGTAATTAATTCATGCTGTTTGATCCACCCTGAGACTGCGGATCGTCATCTTTACTGCTGGCAAACATGGAGAAAAGAAAAGCATCAGCTGCCATTATCTATAAACACATTTACTAACAATGTGATAGGCTAAAGGGTTGGGTTTGTGTATCCTATACAATAAAATCCCTGTGTCGCTGCGTCCAGCTGTCCCTGTTTTTTGCTACCGCGCATGTGCACAGTAGCGGACAGCTTGACGGGACCAGGGAGCAAGGCGCGCGGCGGGCTGCGCACTGGCGGCGGCAGGAAACAAGACCTAGAGCACGTTTTTAAGCGGGCTTGGGTCTACTAGTGTGTGTATGTATGTATATATATATATATATATATATATATATATATATATATACTTGCTTGGTAGGCGGGGTAACAGCACAGCTGCCCACATGCTGCATTCCAATACACAGCCGTTCACGCTGATCTGGGCTGTGATTGCTACAGCCATTAAGTAAGCGAGCATCCTGACCAAAACCATATCATGCATCGCAAGGACTTGATTGCACGTTTGGTAAAGGAAATCACAACTACTACTACTGCACAAATCAAAGCATTGCTATTACTTAGTTTTTATATAGTGCTGACATCTGACAGTGCTTTGCAGAGTACACAGTTCTGTAACTAACTGTTCCTTAGAGGGACTCACAGTCTAATCTTTACCTTAGTGATATGTTCATCGTAGTCTTGAGTACATTATGGGGGGAAGCCAATTAACTTACCGTTGCAAGGGGAAACCCTTGCAGACACAAGGTAAGAACATACAAACTCCTTACAGATAGTGCCCTGGCTGGGATTCACACTGGGGACCCAGTGTTGCAAGGCAAGAGTGCTAAGGGTTCATCTCTGCAGTGCATTAAGAAGTGCAAAGCCAGCAGCTGAAGTTGTCTGATATCTACTGGTGCAAGGGAGTAGACTGGATATCATGAACTGTATAAGTGTATGGCTAGCTTTACATGTAAGGAAGGAGCATGCCAAACAGGTCTCATGTTGGTGTTTTAGACTTCAGTTATAATATACTGGGTAGGATGTTATTCAATATGCTTACCATGGGCGTTCGCACATAGGGGCAAAATGGGGTGGATGCTTCCCCCCCCCCGGCCGTCCCCGCTGCCTATAATGTAATAGGCAGAGTGCCAGCAGCCAGCAACACACCTCTGATCAGCAGGCAACCAGTGAGTGCGGGGGAGCTAGGACCTCGTGGACACCACACTGATATGCGGAACTGACATTACTTCCACATATGCAGCGCGGTGTCCATGGGGGTACAGTGCGCCCACTCTCACTGGTCGTCAGCTGATTCTGAGGTCTGACGCTGGCTGCTGGAATGACTGACGGTGAGTGGGGGTCCCTGTCACTAAACATGGGGGGCACATGTCACTACCTAAACTGGGGGGCATCTGTCACTACCTAAAATGGGGGGCACCGGTCACTATATAAACTGGGGGGGCACTTGTCACTACCTAAACTGGGGGGCACCTGTCACTACCTAAATTAGGGGTTATCTGCCACTACCTAAACTAGGGGGGTACCTGTCTCTAAACATAGGGTTCCCTGTCATTACCTAACCTGGGGGGCACCTGTGTCGGAGGCACTCACAATTTAATCCCTACCATAGTCCTAGTCTAATGTCCCACCATTGCCAAGTTTATGTAAATTTGGCTCCACCCGTGACCACACCCACATCCTGGTCCATGGCCACGCCCATTTGTGTTGCTTTTACCCCCATTTTTCGTCTTTCCCCACATTCTTTGGCGCGTCACATGGCTTGTCCCACTTTTTTGCCCCCCACTGGAACATTTTCTGCAGACACCCATGATGCTTACAGTACAATAAATAATAAATAAGTTCAAACATTTTGTTGTAAGGAGCACTGGAGTGTGTGATTGGCTGTGAAACCCTGTGATTCCCCTTATTGTCAGTGTATAATGCTTCCACAGCCAGTCTATGCTTTTGTGTTGAGAGTAGGCAGCTATCAGGCATTCAGGAAAGCATTTATAACGTACTGTACATGTCCTACTGTCTAAACATTCCAACATGCTGACAACAGTGTGTCTATACCTGACATGTATTCACTTTCACTACCTTTATTCATCCATTCTTCTGCACTCTCTGCATTGCTTTAAATAAAGTTTATATATTAACTTGCCAACACGTGTTGTACTGTAAGATAAAAGGGGGAAAAATGTGGAGGTTATAATTCTGTATGCTTTATCTTTTAGTCATTTGTTGTTACACCATTACTTTTTTTTGGTTTATCTTAGTTTCTTCTTTATGGCATTATTCATTTGTACCCTTCTCTTTACTACTGCCAAGCATTTCTTCCTTGTCTGCAATTTTCCTTTCTTTCTTCTTCTCAGCCTTCCTTGTTTCTAGGTTTCCGTTCTCTACTCTTCATCTCTCATCTACTCCCTTCCTTATTCCTCTTTTTATTCCCTCTCTTCAACGTTCCCTTCCTTTACTTCATCTACCCTGCTCCTTTTTTACTCCTCTCCCCTACTCCCTTCCTTCCTCTATTTAGCTTCCATTCCTTCTTTACTTTCTCTAGCCTCCACTCCCTTCCTTCTTTACTCCTTCTAGCCTCCACTTCCGTCCTCCCTCTAGCCTCCACTCCCTTCCTTCTTTACTCCTTCTAGCCTCCACTTCCGTCCTCCCTCTAGCCTCCACTCCCTTCCTTATGTACACTCTCTTCCTCCCTTCTTTACTTCTCCTCTCTTTTACTGCCTTCTTTCTTTTCTTTTTTTCTCTTTTATTTTATTTCATCATTCCTCACCCTTTTTTTCCTCTCCTTCACTTCCCTTTTTCTTTTCTTCCATTCCTTCCTGCTTTACTCTCTCTTTTTTCCTCTCTTGCTTATTTCATTCCTCTTCTCTTTTCTTCCCTTCCTTCCACACTTAACTTCACTCCCTTTTCCTCTCTCCCTTCTTTACTTCTTTTCTCTCTTTCTTTCCTTTCTCATTCGCTTTGTCTCTCCTTTGCTCCTTTTCTTTCTTATCACCCCTCTTTTGTTTTAGTTTTTTTCTAGTCTTTTGTTCTGGTCTTCTTTTCTCTGTAATATTTTCTGTCTTCTTTATTTCACGTGTTTCTATCTCTACCTGTATTCCTTTCCCCTCTCTTCCTCCTCCCTTTGTGTTCTTCTGTTTGCCCATTTTCTGTTCTATTTCTGTGCCTCATCCTTCTATCTCCACAGTATTCCCCCTTCATCCCTCCCTCCATTAATTTGTCTCCTTTTCTTCCCCCCTCCCCTCTACAGGCCCGGTGACAGAGTTATGGTGATGGATGACTCTAACGAGGATTGGTGGAAGGTGAGAAATCCAGATTTTATGGTCTCAGCAGGTATAGCGAGGAGAGAGATGTGGTAAACAAGCGTAAATATATTGGAGAGAGGCAGTTCTTTGTGTATCATGAGCATTATAGCAAGGTATAGAAAAGAAATGAGTACCTGAGAAGTGTGAAGAACAATATTTGACGGAGATTACAGAGGAGTGAGCGGCGTAAGTGGCCGGGAGAGGAAAGATCTGTGTTTCTTTGTGTTTTCTTGTTACACATGTAGAAGCATGTAATTATTCATGAATGACCCTGTCCACCCACAGCATCTTCCCTGCTGTCAGCTTTACTCCCGCAGAAGTCA
Organism: Hyperolius riggenbachi; assembly: GCF_040937935.1. NCBI lineage: Eukaryota > Metazoa > Chordata > Amphibia > Anura > Hyperoliidae > Hyperolius > Hyperolius riggenbachi. Next base: position 103,863,582 of record NC_090657.1, read on the forward strand.
TTGTCACAATGCCCACACCCTCCACTGAGTGTGGGCAGAAGGGTGAGGTCACACTGTTATAAACACAGAGGGAGGTCAGCTACTGGTGAGAAAATGCTGATGGAGAGGAGGTTTTTGTAAAGTGACAAGGATTAAATGTAAAAGTAGGAAATAAATGACATTTCACGTTTGCTGTAGATAAATTGGTGGCCACATAAATGGACAATCCTGTCTGTGTAGCAAAACCTCAAACGACCTTAATGTAATGGAGGAGCCGAATGGATGCCCTCATCTACCACAGAGGAGGATCTAATCATTAAAGGGAATCAAATGCCTCTTTTTTCTGCAGTTTTTCCTGGTTTCTAATAGCTAAAGGTAGCGGCCATGCCTCCCCTTCTAGCTGCCCATTATTTATCCCTCCACCCCATGAAAGCTTTTGATTGCTCTCTGCTAATATGTGCAATAATATAATTACAAGTCCTTATTTACCTTAGTTGTTTTGAGGTAGAGCAGGCCTCGGAAATAGGGTAATAAAGGCCTCTGCTAAACTTTTACATGTAAAAAGTAGAAGTAAAATTGAAGGTTTTTTTAATAATGAGCCACCATGTTGGCATGCATTTTTAATACGCTAATAAGATGCCCGGGCTCAAAATGGTGCTTGTTTCACTTTAAGGCAAGATACTTGTGTTGGGGGGCGGGCATCCAGTCCCAGTATCTTGTGCACTGTTCCATATGAGACAAAACACCCACTGAGCAAATCCAGTGGGAACAGCATTAATTAGGGCACGTAAACAGTGTACAGTAGGAGGAAAGTGACTTATTAGCTTATTCTTTTCCTTACAGGGAAAATGTTGCGACCGGACTGGATTCTTCCCAGCAAACTTTGTGCAGCGGGTCCGGCTGGGGGAAACAGTATGGAGAAGTATAAAGGCTTTCCAGGGAGTCAAAGAGCAAGGCCAGCTCTGCCTGAAAGAAGGACAGGTAAGTGCATTTCTGAAGTATTTAGTAGTGATAACAGGTGCAAAGATAGCCCCTAGCTATCACCTTCTTCCTTTCTATCAGTGCTGCTAACCATGATGCAGATTATTGTGGGCAATGCAGATACCTCTTGGCCTTTAATTCTTACCACAAGCTATCAATTACTGTATAATGTAATTAGTATTTGAACAGAGGTGCCAGAAACAGAGTACCGTAACATATTTAAAAACTGTTTAAGAAGGGAGGTAGTGGTGGACTTACCTCCCCAAGTAAATTCAAAACAGTCAATTAGCAGAAATATCACTTTCTTTCGTAACTCCAAAATTTGCAACGCGTTTCAGGGGTCTAAACCTGCTTCTTCAGGCTATAACAGGTGCACCTGTTATAAGAATTTACAGCAAAAGCAGAAGTGCCACTCACTTTTTGATGCTTGGAGTGAAGAGTACCTAAGAACAGAAGGATTTTGGCACTCCTATCCTTCTCAAGATTTTGGTTGAAAAAAGAAATCCGTCCGAGTTCAACCAGAAAAAAAAACAAAAAACATCCTGGACCCGCACATATCCCAGTTGTTTCAGGGGAAGATGAAAGACCTTACAAGGCCTGGGCCAATTAGCCTTAAAATTACTATTGATTTATAACGCGCCAAACATATTCCGGGGTGCTTTACAAAGTAAGAAACAAACATGGGGTACATAATGATACAGACAATGATATACACCAATATACAAAATACAGAATTGGTAACAAAATACAGAATCGATACAAAATACAGAATTTTTACCGTGATAAAAGTAATATGATAATAGAATGAATCATTTCCAAGACACAAGAGGATGAGAGAGCCCTTCCTGTGCAAGCTTACAATCTAAAGGAATAGGGGGACAATCTAAAGGGGAAAATTCCTTCCTGACTCCAGATGGCAGTCAAATAAATCCCTGGATCAACCCTTCCGGGAATTGCCTAGTAATTATCGCCATGGATGGCCTTCAAAGCAAGGAAAGCATCCAAGCCCTCTTTAAATGCAGATCTAGAGTTTGCCATAACTACTTCCTGCGGTAAGATTTTAACTCTCACTGTGAAGGACCCCTTTTGTAAATAGATGACAAAAACGTATTTCCTCCATACGCAGTTCATGTCCCCTTGTCCATGTATTACCCTGGAGATCTAAAGCTCATATGCCAAGCTTTTGTATTGTAATATATATGGTCCTAAGGAAAGCCCTATGCAGAACAGAGATATAAATGTTTGGTCAAGTAGCAACAGGCAATGTATCAATATTAAAATTAAAACCTCCCCAACCGGGTTATGTGGGAGGTACTAGTGTGAACCACACCGGTGTGCTGGGGTCCTTGCTGTTCCCCCACCGCCCTGTGTGTCTCAGGGAGGGGTGTAGCTATCCAGCACACAGGTGGGACAAGGAGAGCGTAATACAACTGGGTGAGTAGATAAGTCTGAGGGGCAGTGTTATCAACCACCTCAGGTCCTATGCGATGCTACTCACAACATTTGCTCAAACAACCTACTGGGAAAGAACAAATATGTCAGTTTCATATGTCTCTCACCTTGAGTTCGCTTTAAAATAGAACTGCTTTAAAAATACAACCATCACTCGCAAAAGATATGACTAACGGTAGCCATATACTGTACAATTATTTTGCCCACTTAGACATTCAATCAGACATAAAATATTAAATCGCTTGTAAATTGAAGGGGTTTTAAAGGGATACTGTAGGGGGGTCGGGGGAAAATGAGTTGAAGTTACCCAGGGCTTCTAAAGGTCCCCCGCAGACATCCTGTGCCCGCGCAGCCACTCACCGATGCTCCGGCCCCGCCTCCAGTTCACTTCTGGAATTTCTGACTTTAAAGTCTGAAAACAACTGCGCCTGCATTGCTGTGTCCTCGCTCCCGCTGATGGCACCAGGAGCATACTGCGCAGACCAAAGACCATACTGGACTTGTGCAATACACTCCTGGTGCCATCAGCGGGAGCGAGGACACGGCAACGCAGGCGCAGTGGTTTTCAGACTTTAAAGTCAGAAATTCCAGAAGTGAACTGGAGGCGGGGCCGGAGCATCGGTGAGTGGCTGCGCGGGCACAAGATGTCTGCAGGGGACCGTTAGAAGCCCCGGGTAACTTCAACTCATTTTCCCCCGACCCCCTACAGTATCCCTTTAAGCATTTACAATCAAAAACACTGGTTGGTCGATCATTATCTACCATTGGTAAGACTGAATGTCAAATGATCTTTCAGAAGGTATTTTTTTGCCTCCTGCAATGTGAACCATAAGCGGTCATCTCCAGGCAGAAACCAGCTATGCTATTGATGAGCAATAACTTTATTACCCACGGACATGCCAATCAAGCAGTTTGTTCATTTGTTTATCTAGTGATCTCTCTGGCTCATTCATATTGCATGAGAGAGACAGCTGGTTAGAGAAAGAGCTTGAGGAACACTAAGGTTTGTTACTGACAACTTCAAAAGGATAAAAAAACATAACAAACAAGTCAAATGTATAAATTATAGATTATTAATTATTCATACTATGCCCAGAACAATGACAGTTCATACAGCTTTCTAAGACCATTATACACGTTTAGATAATTTTCAATAGATTACACATAAGACATTGAATAAAAATGTATTCATAATTAAGGCCCTTTTAATCATGGTTTCAACAACTTAGGGCTCTATTCACAAAGCATTACCGCATTCGGTAATACTGAAAACATGATTTTACCGATTACCTTCCCAAATAACTATTCACTAAACAAATTACTGCACTGAAAATTAATATCACCGACTAGTTAGGTAAATTACCGACTTGTGAGGTAATTGTATAAAGAAATTGCAATTCACAAAAATGTCTGCATTCAGTTTACCAGGCAGCCAATAGGGAGAGCCACACAGCCCTGCTTCTCACTCTGATTTGATGCGATGGGGTATCGGATGGGTCTTTTACGGTATCAAAGCAGAGGAAAGTGACAATTTTGATGGCTTTCCTGCATCCCTTAACCACTTGATGACCCACCCTTTACCCCCCCTTAAGGACCAACGCTGTTTTTAGTGATCTGTGCTGGGTGGGCTCTGCAGCCCCCAGCACAGATCAGGTTACAGGCAGAGCGACCAGATCGCCCTCCTTTTCTCCCCCCTATGGGGATGATGTGCAGGGGGGGTTTGATCGCTCCTGCCTGCCTGAGGTTTGCGGGGGGGGGGCACCTCAAAGCCCCCCTCCGCAGCGAAATTCCCCCCCCCTCCCTCTCCTCCTGTCATCCCCGGTGATCCGGGCTGCACAGGACGCTATCCGTCCTGTGCAGCCAGTGATAGGACGTCCCCTGTCACATGGCGGCGATCCCCGGCCGCTGATTGGCCGGGGATCGCCGATCTGCCTTACGGCGCTGCTGCACAGCAGCGCCGTACAATGTAAACAAAGGAGACACATGTCTCCTACGTTTACATTTAGTCGCTGATTGCGGCTCGCAGGCTATTCACGGAGACCCGCTCCGTGATCTGACAGGAAACGGCCGCTCGCGCGAGTGGCCTTTCCTGATTAATTAGGGAGGCACCTGGCGACGCAGATCTGCGTCGCTGGTCCTCCAGCTACCACTTTGCCGCCGCATGGTATGAGTGTGCGGTCGGCAAGTGGTTAAAATGTGAAAATCTGTATTCTGGCATACAGAAGCGCTCCCCCTGGTGGCTGCAGCACATCTAAAGGGATGACAGGAAACAGTTGCAGAGAAAACCCTTGAGTGATACACACAGTTCCCTGCCCGCTGACCTGCTAGATGGCTGGTGATGCTTACGCAACAGGGCTTAGTGTATTGAGGCATGTTTGTTCTGTAAATTATCAAACTTCTGCCTCATGCGGAAACGGGGCCAACGGGGCAAGGCGGGCGTGAGCGGGTGGCCGGGTGTGCGGGCGTCTGTGCGCATGACGGACATGCGCACATGCCAGGTGCATGCCAGGTGTGAGTGCACGCATGGGTACCAGAAAGATGTACTAGGTTCAGACCATCATTCAAGGCCTCAGATATGGAAAGCTGAATCATTGGGGTTGGCATAAAGCCCAGATAACTTCCGCACAGATACGTTTTTACAGGCTCTTCCTTAGCCGGAGGCCCAAACACTCCTCTTTTGGTGCAGGCTAAAGATATCATTTAATTTAGCCATCATGCGTTGCATTTGCCATCTCATCCTGGACAACACATCAGCTATTTTTATTAACAGCAGTCAAAGCTTACAGCAAATCTAGGTCAACTTCTAGCTTCAAAAAACTCCTTACAGCAAGTTAAAAACATCAGTAAACCAATGATGTTATCCTCGCAACACCCTCCTCTGATGTATGCACCAGTTAAAAGGCCAGGCAGAGGTCACATTGGTCCTGCTGGGGCTGTGTGTGTGTGTGTGTGTGTGTGTGTGTGTGTGTGTGTGTGTGTGTGTGTGTGTGTGTGTGTGTGTGTGTGTGTGTGTCCGTGTGTGTGTCTGTGTGTCTGTGTGTGTGTGTCTGTCCACAAATCATTTAAAAAACGTTTACACCCTTTAAGGTTCCCATACATCAGATGATGTATGGGCAGATTGACCAAGAGGCAGATCTCTCTCTGACCAGAGAGAGATCTGTTGCCTGCCCTTACACCACAGGCCGATTCCCGATCCATTCCATGCTGAAATCGATTCAGAAACGGCCTTGTGGCACCGCATCCGCCGCCTTGCAGGCCCAATGCTGGCCCTCCAATGGTTAATGTGCTCCCCCGGTGCCCATCGAACTATACATTACCTGTCCATGTCCGCCGCTGCTTTGGGCTGGGTCCTTCATCCATACACGCCCCCCCACGTGGTTGCCAGAGTAATGTGGGCGCATGTGTGACATGTCCATACACAAGCAATCCGATCCGGCCTCGACCCTTTAGAGGATAATATTATGAATGTATTTCCATACTCATGCGGTTATACAGCAAACAGAAAGAACAGCGTTTCGGGCTACATGCCCTTTGTCAAATGCTTCAAGAAGCACTTGACAAAGGGCATGTAGCCCGAAAGGTTCTGCTTTCTGTTTACTGTATAACAGCATGAATATAGAAATAAATCCATAATATCATCCTCTAAAGGGTCAAGTGTGAATCTGATTGCTTGTGTATGAACATAATTTTCATTGGAGGATTGAGGAACCTCCTATTGCGGTCTGTGACTCCCCATGGCATATGAAGTAAGGTCTGAGGTCCGTGGACATCACATTGTGTTTTCGCGTGCATGACATCACATACATTCCCACGTGAACGCTGGCAAACACATTGGGTGCATGCATGGACGAAGAATGGTTCCCAGAGCCAGCAGTGAATGTGAATAGGTAATGTATAGTGTACTGGGCTCCGGGGGGGCACATTGAACACTCGGGTAGGGGGGACAGGTTCAGAGGTTTCGTCGTGTTTGTCCCGATATTGTTTGTTGTTACCACCGCGCACCCTACCAACCATGATGGCCTGACATCTTGCAGCATGTGTGGTCGATTAACGCTACCAATTTCAGCACAAAATTGGTTGCTTTGATTGGGCATCCACTTGCCATTTTCATCCAATTCGATTATAATAATTAAATTGAATAGTCGAGTCACCTAGTGAGACCAAATACCTGTACAGTTCAATTGAAAAACACAACTGTTAAACTACTGCATCTCTGCACACCGCAGTTCTCTTGACTGTACCAAAGACTGAGGCCATCCAGCATTTGTAGTTCCCCATAACCTAACTACCTAACCTCACAGAGTACAAAAATTTCAAATCTGTATGTTAAATATTTTCTCAGTTGTAAGTTCTCACATTACAAAAACTTATTCTACTTTTCCGTTTCAAACCAAATTATTTTGCCACTCCAAAGGTTCACACGTCACCCACCTTCTGGGCCTAAGACAGACCCTTGTGCCGGTGCACTTCTCCTGCAGGTACACCACTCCTGCTCCGCTGAAGTACAAATTCAAAAACGGAGACTGCACACAAAGGGCTTTAGCGACAAGCTGTATTAGTGAGCATGTAGAGGCACATACACAACATGTTTCGGGTGGAGCCCTTCCTCAGGTGTGCCACACCCATCACCTGTGACATCTAAATACCTTCCCACACACAGGAAGTCATGTGACAATCACATGACCCAAAGAAGCAAATACAATAGCAAAACATATCAATTAACCATTAAGGGAACTACACCAATGGTGTCTACCCCAGTAAAAAAAAGCTGAGGAATAGGACACCCAGACATAGTTAATTTATGAATTATTGTATAAATTAACTATGTCTGGGTGTTCTATTCCAAATGCTGAGGAAGGGCTCCGCCCGAAACATGTTGTGTGTGTGCCTCTACATGCTCACTAATACAGCTGGTCGCTAAAGCCCTTTGTGTGCAGTCTCCGTTTTTGAATAAATTATTTTGCCATAGCATCACTGTTTAGTTTCTGTAATATTTTAGTTTGAGGCAGGGGTCACACTTGTCGGCTTTCGTGCGAGTTTTCGGCACAGAAAAACTGTTTTCAACTGAGAACTCATGTTAATCAATGAGCTAGGTCACACTTGAATGCAGTTTTCGCGTGCAGAAAAAAAACTGACATCTTGCGCAATTTGTCAGTTTTCTCTATAAATTACATTAGCTGTTGTAAGGTAAAAGGTCACACTTGTCTTTCAGTTTTCTGAAAAGTGTAGAAACTGAAAGACAAGTGTGACCCCTGCCCAGTGGCGTAGCTAAGGAGTTGTGGGCCCCGATGCAAGTTTTACAATGGGGCCCCCCAAGCACTCTATACATAGCAATTGATACGGTGCACCAAAACCTGCCAATGGCAACTACAGTGTCAGAGGTGCAATAAGAGGATGGGGAACAGTTTGTTAATGATTACCACTATTCAAAGTATCTATAGAAGTGATTATTATGAGCACAGGACCAATAGAGAGGTAATACTGTAGTTGAGGAAGGGCCCTTCAGGGCCCCTCTGGCCCAAGGGCCCCGATGCGGTCGCTACCTCTGCAACCCCTATTGCTACGCCCCTGCCCCTGCCTCAAAGTGACTGGATATCAGCTCAGGACACTTGAGTGCCCTGATAAGACCTGAAAACCTTTCAGCTTCTATCAGGGAAAAAAAACCTTATCCTTTTGGTTTTCTGTCCTATCACAAAACAGGATCCAACTTTTCTGTTGGATCCCAACTCAAACCTCTGAAGATCGTCTTCTACCACACATATATTTAATATCAGTCTTTTTTTTTTGTTATGTCAAAGTGTTGCTATAGGCTAGATCAGTGTTTCCCAACCGCTGTTCCGCGGCACACTAGTGTGCCGCGGAACGTTGCCTGGTGTGCCGTGCTCTTATCCCCCCTCCCGCCCGTCCCTGCGGCCGCCGCTGTTATTACCTTAGCAGCGGCCGCTCTCCCCTCTCCAGACCATGTATATGCTAGCAGCGTATCTCCGGCTGCTCTGTGTGATGCACTGATGCGGAAGGAGGCAGGGCTCGGTTACCATAGTAACGGCGATACATATCGCCGTTACAGGAAGCCGCTGCCCTCCTTTCTTCCGCATCAGTGCATCACACAGAGCAGCCGGAGATACGCTGCTTGAATATACACGCGCCGGAGAGGGGAGAGCGGCCGCTGTTAACAAGGTAATAACAGCAGCGGCCACGGGGACGGGCGGGAGGCACTAAACTGGCTATACTGGGGCACTATACTAGCTATACTGGGGGGCTATACTGGGGCACTATACTGGCTATACTGGGGCACTATTCTGGGGCACTATACTAGCTATACTGGGGCACAATACTGGCTATACTGGGGGGCTATACTGGGGTACTATACTGGCTATACTGGGGCACTATACTGGCTATACTGGGGCACTATACTAGCTATACTGGGGGGCTATACTGGGGCACTATACTGGCTATACTGGGGCACTATACTGGGGCACTAAACTGGCTATACTGGGGCACTATTCTGGGGCACTATACTAGCTATACTGGGGCACAATACTGGCTATACTGGGGGGCTATACTGGGGGGCTATACTGGGGTACTATACTGGCTATACTGGGGCACTATACTGGCTATACTGGGGCACTATACTGAGGCAACTAAACTCCCTACACTGGGGCAACTATGCCAGCTATGCAGCCGCACCCCAGCCCCCCCCCCCCCCCATAGCGGCACTGTCCACTAGGTCGCGCAAACAACCGGGGGCCGCATCGCCCCCACCGCGCGCGCGCGCCGTTCCCCGGAGAAAAATTTGGTCAGACAGTGTTCCCCGGGCCGGAAAAGGTTGGGAAACACTGGGCTAGATGTATTATTTTGACTTAGGAGGGGCCAGCTTCCAAATATCATGGCACCGCTGCCCCAATCCATGGCTGTAGACTCTTTCATTATCCACCAACTGCAGCCCACTCAGTAGCCAACACTGTTTCTGAGAAATAAAATAGGGGGCACCTACTGATCATCATCATACATTAAACCAGTTCTTGCACTTTGCACATTTTTGACCCTTTTACCGTCTCAACAACATTCATAAAATGATTTCAGCTCAGTGGTTTGCTAGGGGAAGGGGATGTTATTGTTCTATTATAAAATACGTATCTTTTTTTTTAACCCACGTTAATAGGGAACAGCTGGATTAGCTGTGCTGAGTTTTAAAATCACAAGGGTTCACTTTACAAGAACCCTGCAGTGAAAGGAATATAGAGGCTGTGATCTTTATTCCCATTTATAGAATTATTAATATTTAGTATTTATATAGCACCGACATCTTCCACAGCGCTGTACAGAGTATCTTGTCACTTAAAGCGGATCCGAGATGAAAAACGAACTATAACAAGTAACTTGTCTATATATTATTATTATTATTTATTGTATTTATAAAGCTTATAAAGCGCCAACATATTACGCAGCGCTGCACTATAGATAAAAGGGTTAACATACAAGGTAGGACATACAGGAAACTCACAACAAAACAAGATCATGCAAATGATTTGATAATACTGTGTCATAGATCAAAATAGAGATTGTTCTAGTCCACAAAAGGGGTGATTGTCAGTAAGATTGCATAATCAAGGTGTAGGTAGAAAAAAACAAAGTCTTGTAAAAGTAATACCTTTTAATGGCTAACTGATAAAGTTAAATAATGCAAGCTTTCTGGGATCTAGTCCCCTTCTTCAGGCATATTTCTAGATGTTAGCTGTAGTAAAACACTGATGCAGGGAAGCTGCATGAAGATGGCAGTTGTACTGGTTGCTGTTTAGCAGTTAGATGTCAGGTGATCAGTAGGCTGGAGCCAGTGAGCTTATGCAAGCAAAAATGAAATCTAGCAGGTTTCTGAAGATAGTGAAGCCAAGTCAATCATGTTACATAAGGAGTCATGAATCCCATTCCACAATTTAAACCTTCTGTTAATGTCTTGAACAATTTCATAAATTTGTACTCAGAAATCTTTCTTGCTTGTTCATTTTTGAAGTTACCCTTAAGAATAAATACTTTTAGATCTTGCATGCTGTGTCCTGGTTCGCAGAAGTGTTGGCCCACTGGTGTGTCCATTTTACCCTCATTAATTTTAAAGCGGTGATGGTTCATTCTTGTGCGCAGTTTTTGTCCTGTTTCTCCTATATAGATTCCTCTTGAGGGGCATTTCATGCAGCGTATCATGTATACAACATTGGATGATTCACAGGAAAATTGGTCTGATATTTGATTATATTTCTGTGAGTTTGGTATTTGTATTTGGCTTGTGCACAAGATATAAGGGCAGGTCTCACACCTTGCGTTATTACAGGGTAATGTGCCTGGAGTTTCTGGTGTAGATAATGCACTTCTGATAATCATTTGTCTCAAATTGGGAGGTTGTCTGAAAGCAAGCATTGGTAAATCAGGAAAAACTTCTTTCAGGCGTTTATACATATATTGTTTGGCTAACACGGTACAGAAACATTTTTACTACTATATACATAATCAAGGTGGAAACACTAAAGGTAGCCATACACTGGTTGATTTGCCATCAGATTCGACCAACAGACAGATCCCTATCTGATCGAATCTGATCAGAGAGGGATTGTATGGCTACCTTTACTGCAAACAGATTGTGAACTGATTTCAGCCTGAAACCGATCACAATCTGTTGTGGTGGTGCTGCCGCCGCTCCCCCCGCCCGCATACATTACCTGCTCCGCTGGTGCGACTGCCCCCGGTCACCGTTCTTCTTCTCCGTCTCCGCTCTGGTCTGCTCTGGTCTCCGGCATGCTTCCCTTCTTCCTGTCTGGGGGAAGTTTAAACAGTAGAGCGCCCTCTACTGTTTAAACTTCCTGCCGGGACAGGAAGAAGGGAAGCATGCCGGAGACCAGAGCAGACCAGAGCGGAGACGGAGAAGAGCGAAGACCCGGGAGTCGCGCCGGCGGAGCAGGTAATGTATGCGGCTCTATTGCGTCGGTCGTCGGGCACTCGAACGCCGCTAGCGATGCGCTCTTTACCTGCGGGCGATCGACGGTTATTTTCCGCACGGCGCGATCGATGGGATCGGACGGAATGGATCGAAATTCGGCGTGTAGCGTGAACGATTGGCAGCAGATTCGATCCCAGTGATCGAATCTGCTGTCGAAACGGGCGCAAATCGGGCCAGTGTATGGCCACCTTAAGGCCTCTTGTACACTGCACGCGATTCCGATTCAGATTCCGCTTTTTAATCAGTTTTTACATCAGATTCAGATTCCGATTTGCAGTGTGCAGGGAGCAAACTGCAAATCTGAATCTGAATCGGATGTAAAAACTGATTAAAAAGCGGAATCTGAATCTGAAACGCGTGCAGTGTGCAAGAGGCCTAAGGGAGAGGGCCCTGCCAGAGGCTTACAATCTAAAGGGTGGGGGTGGAGACAATAGGTGCATCTGTTTAAAGGGTGTCTAACAGAACATATTATGGTGCCGGTGTAGGGGGGTATGCGAGCATGAAAGGGTGAGTCTTATCTTATCTAAAGTTTAGATAGTTTAAACAGCAAATATAGCTGCAAACAGCTTTAATAGAAAATTATTATTTCTTCCTGTGATACAATGACAGCAGCCATGTTGTTTGTAAACATTACACAGAGGCAGGCTTATCTGTATCTTGATCACTAAGCCTGTGAAAAAAACCTAATCCCCCTCCTCCCCTCTGCCTCTGAAATCAATGGCTAGTAACACCTCCTCCTCCTCCTGCCCAGACTGAGCTCCCATGAGCCCTCGCTACTGCCAAGGCTCTCTGAAAACCTGTGGGCGTGGTTTATTTAGTTTATAGGGAATTAGAGTATTAAAACAAAAAAGTATTTGGCTTGAGGAATGCCCTATAAACAATAGGAAAGGAACACAATTATGCAATGAGTAAAAGTTCACCTCGGATCCACTTTAACTGTCCCTCAGAGGGGGTTATAATCTAATCAATACCATAGTCATATGTCTATGTATGTATTGTGTAGTGTATGTTTCGTAGTCTAGGCCCCATTTAGGGGGAAGCCAATGAACTTATCAGTATGTTTTTGGGATGTGGGAGGGAACTGGAGTGCCCGAAGGAAACCCTCGCAGACATGGGGAGAACATACAAACTCCTTGCAGATAGTGCCCTGGCATAGCAGATGTCTGGGTGCTATGCTGATCTTTAGACTTCAGAGTCACACCTGGAACATTCAGCCAGTTGAGTCAGATGACTTGATCTGCATTCTGATTCTAGGTCACTGAATAAGTATTAGCGGCAGATGGCAAACATACCAGCCAGGCAAGCACAGAGATGGATTAAGATGTAATGGGACCCTAAGCAAGGTAGTAGATTTGGGGCCCCCTTGTGGTCCTTTTGGTAGGCTGAAGTGGAGAGATGTCAAAGAAGGTGGCAGGTGGGCCCCCTTGACACCCAATGGGCCCCAAGCACCTGCCTAGGTGGCCTAGTGGATGATTCTGCTCTGGGCAAGCAGCATTATTAACGAGAGTAAAGATAGCACCGCCATACTCTTCTCACAATGGAGCATTATCCCTACCCTCTTACGCATTACTTCGGTGGTATAAACTTGTCTGTAAAAATTCCAAGCAAATGTATCTCAGGGATATTTGCACAGTTTAAATGTATGATAATAGATGTCAACTGATTGCAACAGTCCCGATGATCTTCCCCTCAGCAGGGAAATTATCTCCTGCAGTCATGGTGGCAATGTGGTACATGAGTAGTGCAGGTCAACTCATGTGGTGTGCAACTGTAGTGGATGGCCACGTGCAAACGCGGGACCAGGACTGTTCACGCTATGCACAACACGCGGTATGTGCATGCTATGAATGTTAGCATGTTATTCACAATACGCTATGTCTGGACAATGAAAAAATATAACATCTGCCATTTATATGCTTCCAAATTAGTTTGACCTTTAGAAGTTATTAGTTGGAATTGCTTCTAAAGCTTTTCATCCCAAGTATCTCCTCCCCTACAACTCACCAGTATCCTTGAAGTTTCACCAATTATGGCTTCTGCCCAAGTCTGCATCAGTTTATGGTGGTGAGGTAATCACTAAAAGGGGTCCCAGTGAGTATAAGGTAGGAGAGAGGACCACATTTTAGTTGTTGGAGGGGGCAGAGAGGGTGCAAGAAAAATCTGAGAGTGTATATAGGCTTTAAAGAGAAACCGTGACCAAGAATTGAACTTCATCCCAATCAGTAGCCGATACCTTCTTTTACATGAGAAATCTATTCCTTTTCTTAAATGGATCATCGGGGGGTTCTGCATGGCTGATTTTGTGGTGAAACCCCTACCACAAATGATGTCCGTGTCTCACAGCACTGAGGTCCTGACATCACACTGTGGGAGCCTTGTTGCATTGTGGGAAATAACAGCTCTTTACAACTGCCAAAAAAGTAAGCAGCATCTTTTTCCAGTGACATCGCCTGCCAGCAGTAAAAATGTCACCATGTGATAAATGTCAGAGTGTAAATCAGGGAGAGGAAAGATTTTACAATGGGCAAACACTGACTAAATCATTTATACATTTTTTTTTGTAAAAATGAAGCACTTTTTTTTATTACATTGTGTTCACTGGAGTTCATCTTTAACTCATGATTGCCAATTGATCAGAAAAGAACATGTAACAGATGAACCATATCCTATTAACACTAGTAAAAGTTTGATTTTTCACCAAAAAGGTCCTCAAAAGTAGATTTAGTCTTTATCTGCCACCATTATAATATTTTCTTCTGTATCCTTGAGCTCCTCTTGTGCTCATGATTTATACAGGCTGTGTCACTCCATCCCTTTAACATCTTGTAATCTTTTTTATCCTCAGGTCTGTGTGGGAGTTGGGAAGCCAGAGTCGGAAGGCCTCATTAAAGTGTCCAGTGGAAAGAAAAGAGGCTTGGTGCCTCAGGACTGTCTGGTCGAGATCTGAGTGGGCGCAATTGCCCTAGCACAGAGTTACGCTTCACCCTGACTTAGCTCAGAGACTCCAGAACGCCCTGCAATAAGCAATAAGACATTCAGGGTACTCTGAACGAAGATGCGGGATGGTAACACTGGGATAACCCAACTCCTGCCTGACAAACTCCGGCAGTGACTCTCTATTGCAGAACCTATAAATGCTGCATCGAGCCTCTTCCACACTGTATATAGAAAGACAAATATTTAAAATGCGTACTTTGCAATACGTCCACACCAGGTGTCTGTGACATCACTCAGGGCCATCTCTTCAGGGAAAGCCACTCAGTGACCTCATGCCAGGACTGATGTCATCAGGAATGGTCCTCAGTACTGACCCAACCCTGCCTACCGTTGCAGGGGGATTCATATCGCTTAGCATAAAGCACCTCAGGAGCTGGCTTACTGTCACAGTCACCAACATTTTTGTCACCTCCTCTCTGTAGAACTGAAGTAAATACATCAATATTTATATACCTCTGTAACTGACGTGTCACATGTAAAAACTGAGCAGAGGATGCAGATTTAGCTTGAAGGCGTGTTTAGGTCTTTAATGACACGCTGTGTGCATTTTTAATGGAGCCGATATGAAATATTCATTTTTACATGTCTTTCACTAGACCTGTGATCTGATACCTTTAGATGGTAAACAAGCAGAAAGCAATATGAAAAAAATCTGAAAAGCACAGCTCGATGTTTACCTCCCAGATGTTATTTTCTTGATCAAAGGCGATCATTTTACAGGGAGGAGCCTTCACTTAGTTGTGTACAAATCTGGGGTGCTCATTGTATGGGTTGTGATGACCTTACGTGACCCAGTTAGAGATGGCGAGGTTCTAGGAGATCATTCCTCTGCACAGAAGAGGATACAGACCTTGGTTAAGGAGAACAAGGTGAAACGTCTACAGAAGATCATAAGGAGAAAGACAACTTACCAAGACAGTTGGGTTGATAGAGTTACCAACTTTAGGAAGACAGTAGTAGATTTTCTTCAAGTGAGAACTTGACTACGGAGTGTTGAATTTTTACAAGATCATAATATGCAAGTCTATAATAGTTCAATTACTAAACTGAATTGCAGCATCATTAAACTAAGCTGAACATATATGGAGGAATAAAATTGTAACTGGCTACAAAGAAATAAGGCTCTCCGGTTTTCCAGAGCCTTCAGAACGCCTTGTACAGATATTGACGCAAGGAACAGCAGTGGTGTCTACTTTTCTATTTAGAACTGACAGTGGGAGCACAGTTACAGCTTTTTCAATACTAAATAGCATCTAAGTTTCCACAGAGAGCATTCTGAGCTTTGTAGAGACAGACGTATGAGCATGTGTGGACAGCATGGCATAACGTAGAATAGATGTTTAGAAAGGAAGCACCTATTAGCCTTTTAGAAATAGCGGTTTAACAATGTTTTTCAGAACAGGGTGCATGATAGCAACATAGAGGGTGTAGCTCAGAGCCTACAGAGAGTGAGACCGCTAAAGAGGAGAGTTCAGACAACAATCATAACGGCTGAACGAGGCTTTTAGAATGAACTGCATGCATGCACCTCTTTAGGAAACAACGATGTAGAGAAGTAAAGCAAGACAAATTTCCTTTGGAAAAGAGAGTGGAGGGCATAGAATAAATCCTGCAAAGAGAATACAAAAACGTGTTTAGCGGTTGACCACAACCAGAAAAACGCTGCAGGAAAAATGTGCAGCTTATGCCAGTTAGCCCAGCTACTGGCATTCATTCTGTATCCTGCTCCAGAGAAATGAAACAACGCTTCTGATTGGTAGCTGTGAACAGCAGCACTGTCTCTGCCATCCTGTTTAGTATCAGTCAGCCAGTTAGTTCTGGTTTCTTGAGCTTAATTCAGAAGGGTTAAGCAGAGAGAGGAGGAATAGGAGAGGGCAGTGTTGGAGATGCAGTAGAAGTGTGCCCACCAGCACCCATTCCTAGCCTTTATTGCTCACCCACTCATATGTATATATATAAATCTATGTATATAGACATCTATGTATATGTCCACCCCCACATCCAGCCTCCAGGCTACTGCAAGTCCTGCGCTGTGCCTGCACCATCTCTGTCCCACGCAGAGCACATCATCGTCTGGCCCTCTGGCAGCTACATCAGTGCTATCATTACCCTTTCAGTGCTGAGCACGGCTCCCAGTAAGGATGTAAATTTACAGCGTGCCAGTGGCGTAGCAATAGGAGTTGCAGAGAGTGCGACCGCATCGGGGCCCCTAAGGGCCCTCCCTCAAATACAGTTTTAGCTCTACATTGGTCCAGTGCTCATAATAATCACTTCTATAGATACTTTGAATAGTAGTAATGATTAATAAACTGTTCGCCATCCCCTTCTCGCACCTCTGACATTGTAGTTGCCATTGGCAGGTTTTGGTGTGCTGTATCAATTGTTATGGATAGAGTGCTTGGGGGGCCCCATTGTAAAACTTGCATCGGGGCCCACAGCTCCTTAGCTACGCCACTGCAGTGTGCCAGTATTTCTCTCTGTGTGTAAGTCATTAAGGTAATATGTACTAGCTGGATTATATATCCCAAAATATGCTACATGCCAGCTTTACTGCCACCAACTCGAATCTTAGGCCCCTTTACGCTTTATTATTGCTGTGTCAGCCCTCCTCATCTCATAAATAATTCATTTCCCTGACACTTGCCTTTCTTTGCTTTATCAGTCACCTTCAGATCCATCTTCTATTCACTAGTTCCATGCTCCCCCTTTCATTTCCTTTAATGCTCTCTCTAACCGCATCCTTCAGTCCTTTCTTTCCTCACCCCTTCTCTTCTATTTCTTGGAAAGCCCTATTATTCTCTCCTCTCATCCCCTATCTACACATTGGGCCTCATCTACGTAAGGAGACAGGCATGGAAGAACAGTAAAGCATAGCTGTGTTCGCTTCAATCACGCAATCATTTTCAGGGGACTGGAGAAAAAAAAAATAGGACAGTCTCTGTAGATGATTGGACTATTGTCAGAAACACAGCTCTGCTTTGTGTTTCTGTCTTCCCTGCACATCTCTTTTTGTAAGTTGCCATCATTACTGACATGCTGTTCAACGGACGGAGACTTTTTCTTTCTTTTTTTACCATGTCTAAAAATCAGATCTGAAAAAAAAAAAAAAATTATATATATATATATATATATATATATATATATATATATATTCGAATTATCTGAATGCACTTTTTTCTTACGTTGTTCTTTAGAAAAAAAAAGCATTAGAGCCTTTACATTAAATTACATATTAACCACTTGAGGACCCACGCTTTACCCCCCCTTAAGGACCAGCGCTGTATTCTGTGATCTGTGCTGGGTGGGCTCTGCAGCCCCCAGCACAGATCAGGTAGCAGGCAGAGTGACCAGATCGCCCCCCTTTTTTCCCCCCTATGGGGATGATGTGCAGGGGGGGTCTGATCGCTCCTGCTGACTGAGGTTTGCGGGGGGGCACCTCAAAACCCCCCTCCACGGCGACATTCACCCCCTCCCTCTCCTACCTCCCTTCCCCGGAGATCAGAGGCTGCACAGGAACGGATCTGTCCTGTGCAGCCTCTAACAGGCTCCTGCCTGTCATGTGACAGCGATCCCCGGCCGCTGATTGGCCTGGGATCGCTGATCTGGTACAACGCTGCTACTGTTAGCAGTGTTGTACAAATGTAAACAAAGCGGATTATTTCCGCTTGTGTTTACATTAAGCCTGCGAGCCGCGATCGGCGGCCCGCAGGCTATTCACGGAGCCCCTCACGGGAATTGACAGGAAGCAGCCGCTCGCGCGAGCGGCTGCTTCCTGATTAATTAGCCGGCGACGCAGAACTGTGTCGCTGGTCCTGCAGCTGCCACTTTGCCGACGCGCGTTATGAGTGCGCGGTCGGCAAGTGGTTAAATACAATTACTTATATCACATGTGTTGCACAGTACAGCAAGATCAGATTATATCTACCATTGACCGTGCTAGATTAGCCACACTAGTCACATGCCTAAAGGCACCAGTAGCTCCAGAGGCAGCTACCCAACACTAAGCCCAGCATCAATGAGGGCCGTTTTAGCTCTAGCCATTCAGCTGCTTCTGGGCTGCTGCCTTTATACGATGGTTGCC
Source organism: Hyperolius riggenbachi (assembly GCF_040937935.1). NCBI lineage: Eukaryota > Metazoa > Chordata > Amphibia > Anura > Hyperoliidae > Hyperolius > Hyperolius riggenbachi. Next base: position 103,882,061 of record NC_090657.1, read on the forward strand.
TTAGCAACTTTAACAATATCTGCATTGAAGAGCGGGTGTGGTCACATGCAAGGGGTAGGGTTTAGTGGATGGCATGAAACTTTACTTCCTGCTTTGTGCAGACATCTGAACTAATGACACAGAGACGTTTGTAGTAATTTACACCAAACCATTTGCTGTTGCCAATGTTTACAGCTAGTGTACATGGATTATTTAACCAGTATTAACACACTTAACATTAGAGGGACAGCATAGGGGCGGCAAGACGGTTGGATGCGGTGTCACAAAGCCGAGTCCGGATCGACTTCAGCATGCAATTGATCGGGAATCGGCCTGCGGTGTATGGGCAGCTGACAGATCTCTGTCTAATCAGATTTGATTAGAGAGAGATTTGTCTCTTGGTCGAGTATGCCCATCATTGCTAGATGTATGGCTAGCTTAACAACGGTTCCTACGTGGTGCCTAACCCTAACTTCCTCACCTTATCAACTCAAACCTTCCCCTACCCTATCCCCTAACACTAACCTTCATAGAAGTACACCTAGCCTTGACCCCTAGCACCTTATAAAACCGGTGCTTGGCTAAATGAAAACAACACGGGTGCCCAGTGTACAATTTGTACCATTAACGCTAGCACCCAAATTACCGTTTCACCCCAAGGTTGCTTAAAGATCTGGCATATCAGATCTTTATGTCTCAGTGAACTCTGAGCGCATTGTTCCCCTCCTTATCCAGCTCACTAGAAGCTGCTCCATCATGCACCAAGCCTTCATCCTTCCTCCCCTCCACATAGCAACAGTATGCGTTGCTCTGACATACCAGAGCAAAGCGTTAGTATGGCTATAGCGCATACTGTTTGAAGGAGATTCTCCACACTGCTTTCAGTTTTTCATTACCTTCATTCTTGTTTGTCTGCCTTGGTTTCATCCCTGTGTAGCAGTTATGAGTCATTTCTTATTGTCCGTTTACACTAGCCATGTTTCAGGGCAGTGCACATTCTTTTTCCACCATCCCCTAATCACTGCTGCCTGAGGTTTCTCTTGACTTGCATGGTTCTTATTCACACCAGCTGCGGTTCAGTGCTGTAAAAATCGCTCAATATCACTGCATGTTAACAGACTCTTACTATCAGTGTGAAGGGTGATCAAAAGCACCTTATAACAAAAAAACAGAGAGCGCCTTCAACCTGGCTCAGAGCACTTGTTGGCACTTTATGCAGCCTGAGGAAGTGGGCTGACACCCCGAAACGCACCACCAGTGCATATTAATATTCATTTAATTAATGAATTTGTCATTGAGGTAAGCCACCTCATCTTTTTATTTTTTTTTATTTTTAACCTAGTTTTATTACATCCTTGGACGCCTCTTTCTCCCTTTTGGTCTTACTGTCAAGTAGTGCGAGTCCTCACATGCCAGTATTCTAAATCAGAACAAAAATCAGTATTCCGTTAGAGCCTAACTTTAAAAAAAATGTTAACAAGACATAAGTATACTAACAACCACTTTAAGGTCCAATGAATTCACATATATTCACCTTTTCCTGCACTCCCTATCAACCCACACAGCAACTCCCTCACACATGCCATCTCACCCGCTCTTAGGCTGACCAGGTGTCCTGCCGGGTTTTTGAAATGTCCGGGTGAAGAGAGCTGAACACAGAGGGAGCTGAGCTGCAGCTTTATTTGTTCAGAAATGACTTGATTACAAGTCAATCTGATAAAATATCCTGCAGCCTGCAATGCTGTCAAGTTTGCTTCAGTGAAGTGTAACTATGCCTTGAAATGACAATAGATCATAAAGTCTTATAATGTTTCATGTTTTATTTTCTTGACTGTATTTCATTTTTTTACAGCAAAAAAAAAGCTAATTTTGTGTTTCATCTCACGATTTTACACTTTCAACGCACATATAAATGTGATCATTACCAACATAGCACCAATTTAGAGCTAATAACAGTTGGAGGAGGGATCCTGGAGGACCAAGTTGCTATGCCACTGCTGCAGATATTTTCCTAAATGTATGTGATTAGTTTGACCCGGTGATTGAGCTGAACACAGATCAATTTTCAAACCTGTGAAAATAATAACTTGTAACAGATTTTAATAATTGGTTTGAAGGAGAATCCTACCGTAAAGAGTCATTTCCATTGGGCTTGTATGGCATTCTATTTAAAATAATCAAATCTGCTACCTTAAATCCTGTTGTACTACTTCATACACAGTACAAAACAATTAATCAGAAATTATCATTCCTCAGTGCATCAGATTTCGGGCAGATCAAGTTTACCAAAATATGATTGTATTTATTGAACTGTGTATGCTCTGATTGGCTGGCTGCCATCTTGTGTTCATTTATAATATTTGCTTCCTGTGTAGACTAAAACAGGAAGTTAAAGCAATATATGAAGAAGAGGTTCATGATCAGCCAGCAAAACGAATCAATCACCTGATAAAAGTAAATCCATACGTCTCTGTGAAACAGATCGTCTTTAAATGATAAACCCAAAAATGTGGACTAAGGGCTCTTTCACACAGAGACGTTGCGTTAGAGGGGACGTTAAGGTCGCATAACGTTCCCCTAACGCAACGCATGGTGGTGCTAAACTCGGACGCTACATAGAGACGCGTTATGCGTTTCTTGGTGCGCCGTTTTCGTTCGATACTGGTAGAACAAAAACTGCGCATGTGTCCAAAGACTGTGGAGACCACGTGATCGGAACACTCAGCAATCACATGGTTCAGCCAGGCAATCGCCGCACAAAGCGGCCGCTCCAGGAAGTAAACACACAGTGCAGTGAATATTAATTAGCCATGTGGCTAGGAACAATAGCGGACTCTCCCCTTACTGAGCATGTGCAAACAGTCTAACGCAGCTAAAAACACATATAACGCACAGCATGCTGCACTTTCTTTGAACGTCCAGCATTACACTGGAACGCAACGTGGGCACTGTGAACAGCCCATTGATTTTTCATTATTGTGAGTTGGGCTGCGTTACAGGCTGCTCTAACGTGCGCCTGTAACGTCCCACTGTGAAAGCAGCCTAAGTCATGCAAACACAATGCAGATAATGTCTTTGGTGCAGAGAAAGACTAAGATGAAATGAGGCCCTAAGGCAGGCATGGGCAAACTCGGCCCTCCAGCTGTTACGGAACTACAAGTCCCACAATGCATTTGCCTTTATGAGTCATGACTGTGGCTGTCAGACTCCTGCAATGCATTGTGGGACTTGTAGTTCCTTAACAGCTGGAGGGCCAAGTTTGCCCATGCCTGCCCTAAGGTAATGTAGCAGCTTTTGGTCTCCATGATAGACTTTGTGGTAAGCGGAGGTGGGAAAAGAGTCAAAGAAAGCGGCAGCTGGGCCATTTGACAACCACTAGGCCCAAGGCACCTGCACATGTCATGTGGATAATCCTGCTCTACCTTGGTGGAATCTGAACTGTATGGCTACCTTGATATGTAAACTATGAGGAGGTCAAGAAAGTGCCGTACGAGTCATGTCAGTCCCAGCGCATATACACATACTGTACCTTCTATGCATGTAGACTCACTTAGCGTTTCCACTAGACAAATGTACGCAGCCATGTGAAGACTCGGTTCATCATTACTGATATACGGCTGTCAAGGATTGTGGAGTATTGTGCATGAAAAATAACGCATTAATGTATTGTTAAATTAATAGAAGTCACCTTCAATCCATGTCAATGTCTGTACAGTGTGGCTTTACATTTTGATAAGATTTAATTGCTCACAGACTACATCAACCAATCTAAACTGCTGTTTAATTTATAATGAGTATGGATACAGTCAGTCATATTCTATAAATATTTTCAGTGAAGATTTCTCCTGTTATTCTTATTTATAGACATGTCTTACCGTGGCTGTCTTACCGCCTTCACAGTTTCCCACAACTGTCACTTTCCTATTCATCAATCTCCGATATCTAAACTATCCCCCCAACTGTCATTCTCTTTCCGCACATCAGTCAGGATGTTGAATTCTTTCCCCTTCCTGTCATTCACTTAGTCAGTGATCTCTTATCAGTCCCAGTGAGGCAATCAGTCACTGATCAGTTTCCAGGACTCCTCCATCTCTCTCTCTTCCAATTATTCTGCTTCCTCCAACTCTTCCTCACCAAAGATGTTTACTGTTCAGTGCTCTGACTCCATCTCCCTCATTTGTGCTTCATTCTTCTAAGTCTTCATTTCAGCTGTGCCCTATCTTGTTTTGTTTTGTTTTTTCATTCTTTTATAGCAGTCTTCGATGCTGCTCAGTTATTTTGACTGAGAAATCACCTCAGTCTTTTCTATTAAAGCGGACCCAAACCAAACATTTTTTTTTAAATTCAAAATATTTAGTTGCACCACTCTGACACATACAAAGATAAATAAACACTCCTTCAAGCCTATGAGCATTTCAGTGTGCATGCTTTTCACCCTTCTCTTTTCATAACTAGGGTTATACAGGTGGCAGCCATTAGCAATTCCTCCTTTGCCGGACACCATCTACTCCACCAGTTTGCCGGATTCTGTCCAGGAAATATGAAAGGAAGGGAGGGGCTCCTCCAATAAATGTAAAATATTTTATATTTGTTATTGTGCAGCTGAAAAAAGGCTGCTTTTTATTATTATAATTTAGAAAATAGATTTTGTTTCTGAAATCTTGTATTTTTAATTTGTGTCCACTTTAACAATCGCACACCTGCTCAAATTCCCCTGGTTTCTCTTCATTGTCTCATAAGCCTAAAGTTCAGGCAGTTAAAATAATAAAACTCAATAAAACTTGCTCTATTAAAAAAAATATGCTTAATTTAAAGTGCAGTATAACGTCCATTTCAGATTAATATATGTAATATATAGGTAAGTGAGTGTGTGGGCTAACGGGGGCGCACGAGTGGCCAGTTGTGGCCGACCCTTTTTTGAGCAGACACGCACCTTTGTGACTCGCTGGAGGTCATTTTGCAGGATTCTAGCAGTGCTTCTCTCGTTACTCCTTGCATAAAGGCAGAGGTAGCAGTCCTGCTGCTTAGTTGCTGTCCTCCTATGGCCTCCTCCACGTCTCCTGATGTACTGACCTGTCTCCTGGTAGCGCCTCCATGCTCTGGACACTACGCTGACAGACACAGCAAACCTTCTTGCCACAGCTTGCATTGATGTGCCATCCTGGATGAGCTGCACTACCTGAGCCACTGGTGTCGGTTGTAGACTCTTTCTCATCGCCTCATGCTACCACTAGAGCATACATGTCAAACTCTGGCCCCCAAGTAGACCACCGGGGATGCTATATTGAAGGTTAAGCCCTAGATCACCAGGGAAGTCATATGGCAGAGAGAGGGGGGAAGCACTAGACACCAGGGAGCTGTATAGGGAAGGTTGGGTGGTCACTAGACAGCAGGGAACTGTATAGGGGAGGGAGGGGGTGCACTAGAAACCAGGGAACTGTATAGGGCAGCCACTAGACATTAAGGATGGCCCGCGACTTGGTCTTAGAGTGCAATTTCAGCCCACTTTGTATATCAGTTTGACACCCCTGCACTAGAGTGAAAGCACCGCCAGCATTATAAAGTGACCAAAACATCAGCCAGAAAGCATAGGAACTGAGTGGTCTGTGGTCACCACCTGCAGAACCACTCCTTTATTGGGGGTGTCTTGCTAATTGTCTATAATTTCCACCTGTTGTCAATTCTATTTGCACAACAGCATGTGAAACTGATTTGTCAGTCAGTGTTGCTACCTTAGTGGACAGATTGATTTCACAGAAATGTTATTTACTTGGAGTTATATTGTGTTGTTTAAGTGTTCCCTATATTTTTAGATAGATAGATAGATAGATAGATAGATAGATAGATAGATAGATAGATAGATAGATAGATAGATAGATAAATCTCTATATCAAACGTTAATAAGAGCGACTCAGCTCTTTCTCTCTCACCATACTAAAAATACTGAACTGGTGAAGTGAAAACGTATTCTCATATACTTGTAAAAGTGAACAGTTCTACCTCTATTAAGAAAAAAAAACACTCACTGCAGAGTGAAGTGCATATGCTGTATTAGAAAATTTGAGCTGTTCCACCCACTAGTGATAGGCTTGCTTTTACATTACAAGGCATATTGGCTGCTGAGTATCTGGAGAGCAGTGGATGGTTCCTTATGAGCCAGAGCTCAGCAGCTCCAGCAGAGACCATGATGTAATTGGCAATATACAGCAGCCTGCCTCCTTCCCAACCTGAGGCAAATGCAGGCCTAGAATTAAAAATGGGAACGGTTACTTGACCAGGTCAATACTAAAGGTAAATACCTGTAACAACTTCAATGTATTGTTTGTTTGTATTATGTAACATACAGTACATATATTACATAGGGCGTTAGGGCTTGGAAACATGGCATCAGAGCAAACTGCAGGCAGCAAAGGAAGATTGTGAAGCACAAAGCTACATAAGCATCTCATTGAATTGGAAAATGTATGCATATTCCCCTGCCCAGGATTCAGCTGTAACATCTGAACTTTTCTCCGCCAACTTTTCTCTGACGTGGTGCCACATGGGCCATTTCTCAGCACATTATCTGATTGCTACAATTTGCCTAACCGCTAAACTGTGGTGTTAAAATACGCATGATGTTTTATGGGTGCTGTTTCAGCTCAGTATGACACTGCGTAAGAGAGACGCATTGTTTCCGTCGGCAGGAGCTAATATTCCTCTAATCAAAAACACTGCCAAGAGGGGTTTAACAGCTGCTGGAGACCTTTTCCTTGCTTCTATGAATCCCTCACTGAATATTACATTCACTGAATTTAATGAGGCAAACGTGTTTAGATTGGTGGCAGAGTTTTAAATTCTGGCTGAGAAACGGGCAACATACCACAACCTTGCACATACAGTGACTTGCAAAAGTGTTCGGCCTCTTTGAAATTTTCAACATTTTGTCATATTACTGCCACAAACATGAATCAATTTTATTGGAATTCCACGTGAAAGACCAATACAAAGTGGTGTACACGTGAGAAGTGGAACGAAAATCGTACATGAATCCAAACATTTGTCACAAATCAATCAATGTAAAGTGGGGTGTGCGTAATTATTCAGCCCCCTTTGGTCTGAGTGCAGTCATGTGCCCATAGACATTGGCTGATGAGTGCTAATGACTAAATAGAGTGCACCTGTGTGTAATCTAAGGTCAGTACAAATACAGCTGCTCTGTGACAGCCTCAGAGGTTGTCTAAGAGAATCTTGGGAGCAAAAACACTATGAAGTCCAAAGAACACACCGGACACGTCAGGTATAAAGTTATTGAGAAATTTAAAGCAGGCTTAGGCTACAAAAAGATTTCCAAAGCCTTGAACATCCCACGGAGCACTGTTCAAGCGATCATTCAGAAATGGAAGGAGTATGGCACAACTGTAAACTTACCAAGACAAGGCCGTCCACCTAATCTCACAGGCCGAACATGGAGAGCGCTGATCAGAAATGCATTCAAGAAGCCTATGGTGACTCTGGACGAGCTTCAGAGATCTACAGCTCAGGTGGGGGAATCTGTCCATAGGACAACTATTAGTCGTGCACTGCACAAAGTTGGCCTTTATGGAAGAGTGGAAAGAAGAAAGCCATTGTTAACAGAAAAATATAAGAAGACCCATTTGCAGTTTGCCACAAGCCATGTGGGGGACACAGCAAACATGTGGAAGAAGGTGCTCTGGTCAGATAAGACCAAAATGGAACTTTTTGGCCAAAATGCAAAAAGCTATGTGTGGCGGAAAACTAACACTGTACATCACTCAGAATACACCATCCCCACTGTCAAATATGGTGGTGGCAGCATCATGCTCTGGGGGTGCTTCACTTCAACAGGGACAGGGAAGCTGGTCAGAGTTGATGGGAAGATGGATGGAACCAAATACAGGGCAATCTTGGAAGAAAACCTCTTGGAGTCTGCAACAGACTTGAGACTGGGGTGGAGGTTCACCTTCCAGTAAAACAACGACCGTAAACATAAAGCCAGGGCAACAATGGAATAGTTTAAAAGAAAACATATCCATGTGTTAGAATGACCCAGTCAAAGTCCAGATCTAAATCCAATCGAGAATCTGTGGCAAGATCTGAAAACTGCTGTTCACAAACGCTGTCCATCTAATCTGACTGAGCTGGAGCTGTTTTGCAAAGAAGAATGGGCAAGGATTTCAGTCTATAGATGTGCAAAGCTGGTAGAGACATACCCTAAAAGACTGGCAGCTGTAATTGCAGCAAAAGGTGGTTCTACAAAGTATTGACTCAGGGGGCTGAATAATTACGCACGCCCCACTTTGCAGTTATTGATTTGTAAAAAAAGTGTGGAATAATGTATGATTTTCGTTCCACTTCTCACGTGTACACTACTTTGTATAGGTCTTTTACGTGGAATTCCAATAAAATTCATTCATGTTTGTGGCAGTAATATGACAAAATGTGGAAAACTCCAAGAGGGCAAAAATACTTTTGCAAACCACTGTAGTTTCCCTTCTTTACTCTCAGTGATGTCTCTTGTGTTCCCTCGATGTGTCTCTCCTCTATTCCCATCTTTACTCTCAGTGATGCCTCTTGTTGTGTTCCCTTTGATGTGTCTCTCCTCTATTCCCATCTTTACTCTCAGTGATGCCTCTTGTGTTCCCTCCATGTGTCTGTCCTGTATTCCTGTCTTTACTCTCAGTGCTGCCTCTTGTGTTCCCTCGATGTGTCTCTCCTCTATTCCCACCTTTACTCTCAGTGATGCCTCGTGTTCCCTCGATGTGTCTCTCCTGCATTCCCGTCTTTACTCTCGGTGATGCCTCTTGTGTTCCCTCGATGTGTGTCTCCTGTAGCTGCCTTCAGTTTTACTTCCTCACTTTCATTCATTAGCTCTATTTTCATTCACCTTCGTCTGCGCCTCTCAACTTGCTATTACCCAGATTTGCATTCCATTCTCTGTTTAGCATTCCTTTCATTCATTCACATGTCTAACTCTCCAGCACTTCCAGTTCACGTCTGTCATGGTCTTTGTAACGATCGGTGAAGCACAGAGAGGATCTGATTACCGCCGGTGATCTGCAGTATCACTGGGAATACAGATATATACCAGATTATAAGTGATCTGCAGTATCACCGATAATCCGATATACCAGCTAACCTCTGTTCACCTGAGTAGAGTGTAGTGATAGGTGCAACAATAACACTTAGAGGACTAGGCCTCAGCCCAGTAAGGAGTACTGCACGGATTCCTTCCGAAGACCTGAACTCTCCAAGGCGGGAGGAGTCAGGTCGAGAGTAGGAAGGATTGTCTGAAAGTGACACTCAGGAGGAAGTGTCACTAACAGGACGGGAAACCGCCTCCAATAGTAAGGTCGGTTCTCGAGGTCGGACAAGCCAGGTCGTAAACACACGGACAGATAAAGTACAGATTCAGAAGGCAGAGGCGGAGTCTAGGTACAGGCAGGGTTCGGCAACAGGGTATCAGAAATATCGAGGTACAAGATCAGGAGGCAGAAGCAGAGTCTAAGGACGAGCCGGGGTTCGGCAACAGAGTGTCAGAATGGCAAGGTACAAGATCAGAGTTCAGGAGGATAGTCAGGCAGGCAAAAAGTCATAACAGATAATCACAATCAAACTAGTACTTTAGCTATCAACAGAATCTAGCTAAGTGTAGGATTACAGCTCCAGCTGGTCCCGGCACACTTAAAGAGACTCTGTAACAAAAATTGCATCCTGTTTTTTATTATCCTACAAGTTCCAAAAGCTATTCTAATGTGTTCTGGCTTACTGCAGCACTTTGTACTATCACAGTCTCTGTAATAAATCAACTTATCTTTCTCTTGTCAGACTTGTCAGCCTGTGTCTGGAAGGCTGCCAAGTTCTTCAGTGTTGTGGTTCTGCTATGAACTTCCCCTTCCAGGCCCCTCTATGCACACTGCCTGTGTATTATTTAGATTAGAGCAGCTTCTCTCTTATCTTTTACAAGCTGGATAAATCGTCCTCTGAGCTGGCTGGGCTTTCACATACTGAGGAATTACAGACAAGGGCAAAGCTGTTTGCAAGAAGAAAAGAGCAGCCTGAAACTTCAGTGCATGGGGGAAAGAAACACACAAATGATCTCTTGAGATACAATAGGAAGGGTGTATACAGCCTGCTTGTGTATGAATGTATTTTCTATGTGTGGACATACTGTACATCAACCTACTTCCTGTTTTGGTGGCCATTTTGTTTGTTTATAAACAAACTTTTTAAAACTGTTTTTAACCACTTTTAATGCGGCGGGGAGCGGCGAAATTGTGACAGAGGGTAATAGGAGATGTCCCCTAACGCACTGGTATGTTTACTTTTGTGTGATTTTAACAATACAGATTCTCTTTAAGGATCTGACTACAGGTCTGAGTGCTCCCACGTATGTGTTCGCAACGCCAGACAACCAGCAACTGAACAGCTGGCAGTATATATACACAGGTATCCCTCCAGCACCTCCCTAAGTGCTGGACCAATGAGGAGTGGAGCCAGAGTCAGCTGACCAGCCTGGTCAGCTGACTCATTTCTGGCCGTCATATTTTCCCTGCCTGAGTGCGCGCGCGCACGTCACTCTAAATCTAGAGGGACTATGTGTCCCAGCCCACCGCTCTGCGGTGCCTCAGTAATGGGGCCATGCGCGCTAACCGCCGTGTCCAACGCGGCGATTATTCCGCGCTCCGCCATGCCCTGCACGGGGACAGCCGCCTTAGACTGAGTGGAGGCGGCTGCCTCCCCGTGCTCTGCCCCGCCGTGCGCGGAAAGAGCCGCCTGCCGCTGACTCATGGCGGCGGCCCTTCCGCGCTTCTTCACAGTACCCCCCCACCCCCCGAGGAGTGGACTCCAGACAACTCCTACCAGGTTTCTCGGGATGTAAGGCGTGAAACTCCTTCCTTAATTCGTCCGCATGCATGCGGTTCCCAGGTACCCATTGCCTTTCTTTAGTGCCATACCCTTTTCAATGCACCAGATATTGTACCGAGTTCTGTACTATGCGTGAGTCCAAAATTTCCTCTACTTCGAACTCAGCTTGACTATCCACTATGACAGGAGGAGGAGGAGTAGGACTGCTGGTTTAAGCAGGGATACATGAAAGGACCTTACCCCACGCATGCTGGCGGGAAGGTCAACGGTATAAGTAACGTTGTTGATCTTTTTCGCTACCGGGAACGGACCGACAAACCTGGGGCCCAGTTTGTCTGAAGGTTGTTTTAGAGTCAAGTGACGTGTGGATACCCAAACTAAGTCTCCTGGTTGGAATTTTCACTCCAAAGAGCGTCTCTTGTCAGCTTGACCCTTCTGACTTCGGAACGCCTTTTCCAAGCCATCTCTCACCCTCCACCAAATGTCTTTAAAAGACCTTTGCCAGGCCTCGAGAGCTGGAAACGGAGTGGCGGCTACTGGCAATGGTGAGAATTTGGGCATTCTTCCAGACACTACCTGGAACGGAGAGAACCCAGTGGAAGAACTCTTTAGATTATTTTGTGCAAATTCTGCGAAAGGCAGAAATTTGACCCAGTTACTCTGTGCTTCTGCAACGTAGCACCTCAAAAATTGCTCCAAAGACTGATTGATTCTCTCCGTTTGACCATTGGTCTGTGGGTGGTAGCCCGATGAAAACGACAGCTTCATGCCCATTTGTTGGCAAAATGCCCTCCAGAATCTAGAAACGAATTGGACTCCCCGATCCGACACTATGTTTTCCGGAATGCCGTGCAGCCGGAACACATGTGTGATAAACAAGTCGGCCAATTCCTGTGCCGAGGGGAGTCCTTTCAAGGGCACAAAATGGGCCATTTTACTGAAGCGGTCGACTACCACCCAAATGACCGACATACCCTCTGACCTGGGAAGCTCACCCACAAAATCCATGGACAAATTAGTCCATGGCTCACTCGGGGTGGGTAAAGGCTGCAAGGTACCCACAGGTGCCAGCCGGGAGGGTTTACTTTTTGCGCATACTGCACACTCCCTAACGAACTCCTTGCAGTCTGCTGCTAAAGAAGGCCACCAAGCACACCTGGATACCAGATCCTGCGTTCTAGACGCCCCAGGGTGTCCCGCATTCTTGTGAGAATGAAACATCTGCAAAATGCGGAGACGAAAGGGTAAAGGCACAAACATAACCCCTTCAGGTTTCCCTTCGGGGACATCCTGCTGAAAAGGACTCAGGGTCTCTGTCCAGTGCTCCCAAGTTTCAGTTGCCGCAAGCACTAGCCTCTGTGGGATAATGGACTCTGGGGCAGAGGCCTGAGCTGTCTCCGGCTCAAAACATCTGGACAGGGCATCTGCCTTAATGTTCTTGCTGCCTGGGGTGTACATAATAATGAACCTGAACCTTGAAAAGAACAATGACCATCGAGCCTATCGGGGACTTAACCTCCTAGCCCCCTCGATGTATTCTAGGTTTTTGTGATCAGTGTACACTGTAATCATATGCTCTGCTCCTTCCAGCCAGTGACGCCATTCTTCAAAGGCAAGTTTAATGGCAAGGAGCTCTCTGTTGCCGATATCATAGTTTCTCTCCGCCGGAGAGAACCTACGAGAGAAATAGGCACAGGGATGTAATCTTCCCTGCAACCCTGACCGCTGAGACAGCACAGCCCCTACCCCAACCTCCGAGGCGTCCACCTCGACAATAAAGGGGTAAGAAGTGTCAACGTGCCTCAGGATGGGTGCTGAACAAAACAAGTCTTTCAGAGTAGAGAATGCTTGTAGGGCTTCTGGGGTCCAGTGGTTAGTATCTACCCCTTTTTTCGTGAGACTAGTGAGGGGTGAGATAACAGTGGAGTACCCCTTTATGAACCTTCGATAATAGTTAGCAAAGCCCAGGAATCTCTGCAAAGATTTTAACCCCACGGGTTGGGGCCACTCTAACAGATGTCACCTCGAAAATACATTTCTCTAATTTTGCATATAGCATGTTCTGCCTCAGTTTGTCCAGTACAATTCGGACATGTGTTCTGTGCTCAGAGAGGTTGTTGAAAAAGATAAGTATATCGTCCAGGTATACTAACACGAACCTGCCCAACACCTCTCTGAATACCTCATTAATCAATTCCTGGAAGACGGCCGGGGCGTTACACAGCCCGAAGGGCATCACCAAGTACTCATAGTGCCCGTCGGGTGTGTTAAAGGCCGTCTTCCATTCATCGCCCTTTCTGATCCTCACCAGGTTGTATGCGCCCCGTAAGTCTAATTTTGAAAAGACTTTAGCGTTGGTAACTTGTGTAAAAAGGTCATCTATCAGGGGCAAGGGGTAGCGATTCTTTATCGTGATCTTATTCAGGCCCCGGTAATCTATGCACGGCCGCAGACCCCCGTCTTTTTTCTTTACAAAAAAGAACCCTGCACCAGCGGGCGACCGGGATGGTCGAATGAACCCCTTTGCTAAATTCTCACGAATATACTCTTGCATGGCCAGTTTCTCTGGCCCGGACAAATTGTAAAGATGACCCCTAGGGGGCATACAACCAGATTGGAGATCAATGGGGCAATCAAATGGGCGATGCGGCGGTAACTTGTCAGCGGCTTTGGGACAGAACACATCGGCAGAATACTGTACTGGAACCCCTTCCAACCGAACCCTGGTCTGGCCCAATGTCACCTTCCCTAAGCACTGCTGGCGACAATGATCAGACCAGCTGGTTAACTGACCTGCGGCCCAATCAATCTGGGGAGAGTGGAGGCGCAGCCATGGCATACCAAGTATAATGGTGGACGTAGACATGTGTAACACAAAAAACTGTAATCTCTCCCAATGTAAAACCCCCACTGTGATCTCTATCTCTGGTGTCTGAGACAGCGGATGATTCTTCTGCAGAGGAGAATTGTCCACTGCCGTAACCTGAATGGGTGGTTCCACCGCAGCGAGCGGTATACCCAATCTCTTAGCAAAATCAAAATTCATAAAATTAGCCGCGGAGCCTGAATCAATGAAGGCTTCCGTGGCCTCGGTCTTATCCTCCCATGTAACCGCACAGGGAAAAAGCAACCGTTTTTCTTCGAGGGGTATGCATCGGGCGCCTAGGGTGTTACCCCTTACAACTCCTAGGCGGTAGCGTTTCCCGGTTTACTTGGCGTTGTAGGGCAGTCTCGTACCCTATGCCCAGCTTCACCACAGTATAAACATAATTGTTCCGACATTCTCCGTCTTCTCTCCACTTGGGTCAACTTTGACCGACCGATCTGCATCGGCTCAGGTGGAGGCAAGACCGAAGAAGATGAGACAGAAGGAGATGGAGTTACTAGGGGTGCAGCGGAAGGCACCGCGTAAGATGTCAACCTGACACAATGACTGCCTCTAGTCTGTCTCTGATGGCATAGCCTACGGTCGATTCGAATGGCTGATGAGATGGCCTCATCGACTGTTTTGGGCTCGGGTAAACTTAACATTAGGTCGGAGACCTCATCCGACAACCCAGACAGGAAGTAATCCAACAGGGCATAGGTGTCAAACCTGGCTGTAACTGACCACCTACGAAATTCGGCCACATAATCTTCGACTGGACCCTTGCCTTGCCGTAAGAGCTTAAGCTTCCACTCAGAGGTCGCAGCAAGGTCTGGGTCGTCGTAGATTACTGCCATGGCTTTAAAGAATTCCTCTACCGAGGTAAGGGCTAAGTCACCAGCGGGAACATTGTACGCCCAGGTCTGGGAGTCACCAGTTAACAAAGTTTTAATAAAGATGACCCGTTGGGTCTCAGTCCCCGAGGATCGGGGTCTCAACTCGAAATAAGATAACACTCTACTCTTAAAATTCTGGAAGTCAGATTTGTGGCCGGAAAATTTTTCAGGTACGGGCATATGGATATCACCACTGAGAGGGGATCGCACCTCATCAACTGACGTCTGGAGGGTTTGTACAGACCCTGATAGGGCATCAATTAAAGCTTTGTGATGGCCCAGTGCTTGATGGATGTTATCCACCGAAGTGGCAAACACACCCAGAGGGTCAGCGCGTGCGTCCATCGGTCTTTTGGTCTGGCGTTCTGTAACTATCGGTGAAGCACAGAGAGGATCTGATTACCAGTGCTCTGCAGTATCACTGGGAATACAGATATATACCAGATTATAAGTGATCTGCACCGATAATCCGATATACCAGCTAACTTCTGTTCACCTGAGTAGAGTGTAGTGATAGGTGCAACAATAACACTTAGAGGACTAGGCCTCAGCGCAGTAAGGAGTACTGCACTCTAAACCTAGAGGGACTATGTGTCCCAGCCACACCAGCACCGCTCTGCGGTGCCTCAGTAATGGGGCCATGCGCGCTAACCGCCGTGTCCAACGCGGCGGTTATTCCGCGCTCCGCCATGCCCTGCACGGGGACAGCCGCCTCAGACTGAGTGGAGGCGGCTGCCTCCCCGTGCTCTGCCCCGCCGTGCGCGGAAAGAGCCGCCTGCCGCTGACTCATGGCGGCGGCCCTTCCGCTCTTCTTAACAGTCTTGCTTCTCATTCACATCTGGAAACCTTTCAGTTCACATCTGTATTGCCATACATAATTATCTTTCCCTTTCTTTTATTTTTCATTTTCCATAATGCTATTCTTATTCAATTCTTTCACTCCATCACACGATTACTTCTGTGATTCCTTTACCCCTCACTCACTTCTCTCTTCCTTTCTCCCCTCATTCACTTATTTTGTTCTTACAACAGAAAAGAGGCATCCCCAACATCCCTTTAGATGTGAAAGTTATACTGCTGCTGCTTGCTCTGAATTTAATCTGTCCCATTAGTCTTAACATGCTATTTACTTGCCACAGCTTAGATGAACTGCCAAGAAACATTACACATGCCTCGCTTAGGTCATTTCCCCAGCAGCTCCCTCTAGCATCTCTGCATGTTCAATCAGGCACTCAAAGGGTTGCACTACCGAAGGGTGCCTGGAAAACATCTTTTGTAATTTTCTCTCTGCTCGCTGCCTGGGTGGTCTAAAAGCTCCTTCCACCCGAGAAGCATTTGCAGCCCATCAGCGGCACTTGCAGGAGACAGGCTCTTTCTATTTGCTCCCTGCTCCTGTCAATCATGGGGACAGCCACACAGAAGTCATTCGAAACTAGTTCCCGACAGAGGAGAGTTGGAGGTAATCACCGAATGTGTTACCGAATGCTGTAACATGGATGAATTGACATTTACTGACGTGTTGAGGTAATTACAGCACAAGTCGGTAATCTATCTCACTGCTCAGTAATTTTAGCTTTTCATGTGGTAACTGCTTTGATGAATTGACATTTTCCTAAGTGCTCAGTAAAGTCATCTGTGTTCAGCATTACCGAATGCGGTAATGCTTGATGAATTGAAGCCATTGCCTTATCCCTCATTCACTTCTCTCATTCATTCCCCTCTCATTCCCTTATCTCATTTTCTTATGTCATTCACATCTCTCATTCTCTTCCCTTCATTCATTTATTTCATTCTCTTCATTATACTCAATTCTCATTCTCTTCTCCCCATTCACTTCTCTCACTTCTCTCATTCTCACTCTTCCATTCCATTGCTTATGTCCTTACCACTGATGCTCAATGCATTTTTTCACTTTCCCAGCTTTTATACATGGGTCTATTTTCCCGCCAGTCCATCTCACTTGCTTTCTTCATTACATTCCCTACCACTCTAGAGTTTACCAAGCTTCCCTATACTGAAGAACAGTGAAAAAAAAGTAATCTGACCAGGCTTTCTGGCATGGATATGGCCCTCAAAGGCTGGAGCTCAACACATGTTCCCATAGCCTCAGTGTTCCTCCTGAATCCCCTGGCCTCTCCAATCACCCTGGCTCTATCAATTTGTCTTTGTATTCTCTCTGTCCTCTACAATTAACCCCTGGATTGTCTGTTTGGTTCTCTTATCTCGTGACCTCTCTAATTTGAGTATTTTCTACTGGCTATTACAATTTACGTCTCTTACACCATGTTCTCTCCTATAAATTATTTAATCTCCCTGAACTCTCCTATTCACCTCTCTAATCCCCCGGCCTCCACTGTTCACGTCTCTTATCTCCTGACCTCCTCTGTTCACATCTCTAACCCCCTGGGCCTCTGCTATTCACTTCTATAATCCATTGGCATCTCCTGGTCATGTTGCTAACCCCCTGGCCTCTCATAATCACATCTCTAATCCCCGGACCTCTCCTTTTTACTTCTCTAATCCCTGGCCTCTCTTATGCCTGGTACACACCATGCAATTTCCCATCAGATAGATGGGTCGATAGATAATTTCCGACAAATTCGATCCCATTTTCGATCGTTTTTCTGATCAATTTGCATAGAAACAAATCAGACAAATGATTGGAAATCAGATTGGACCTGTTGGAAATTATCTATTTGACCGATCTATCTGACGGGAAATTGTATAGTGTGTACCAGGCTTTATTCATGTCTCTATTCCCCTGGCCTCTCCTGTTCACTTCTCTAAATTCCTGGCCTCTCCTGTTCACTTCTCTAATCCCCTGGCCTCTCCTGTTCAAATCTCTAATCCCCTGGCCTCTCCTGTTCGCTTCTCTACTTCTCTAATCCCATGGCCACTCCTTTTCGTTTCTCTAATTCTCTAATCCCCTAATCCCCTGGCCTCTTCTGTTCACTTCTCTAATCCCCTGGCTTCTCCTGTTCGCTTCTCTAATCCCCTGGCCTCTCCTATTCACACCTCTAATCCCCTGGCCTCTCCTGGTCGCTTCTCTAATTCCCTGGCCTCTC
Organism: Hyperolius riggenbachi; assembly: GCF_040937935.1. NCBI lineage: Eukaryota > Metazoa > Chordata > Amphibia > Anura > Hyperoliidae > Hyperolius > Hyperolius riggenbachi. Next base: position 103,899,736 of record NC_090657.1, read on the forward strand.
CTATTCGTGTCTCTAATCCCCTGGCCTCTCCTCTTCCCTTCTCTAATAGCCTGGCCTCTCCTATTGGTGTCTCTAATCCCCTGGCCTCTCCTATTCGTGTCTCTAATCCCCTGGCCTCTCCTGTTCGCATCTCTAATCCCCTGGCCTCTCCTGTTTGAGTCTCTAATCCCCTGGCCTCTCCTGGTCGCTTCTCTAATCCCCTGGCCTCTCCTCTTCCCTTCTCTAATCCCCTGGCCTCTCCTGTTTGAGTCTCTAATCCCCTGGCCACTCCTGTTCACTTTACTCACACATTTACTACTAATATCCCTTCACTTTTCACATTCATTTGCCTTTCATTCTCAAACTCTTTTCTCATTCCATGAGCTGTCATTCTCTTCTCTAGGCCCCTGGGGTCTCCATTTCATGTCTGTCATTCTAGTGCCGCTCAGCCACTGATTCTCATTATGTTCTGTGTTCGCCTTACCTCTCTGGTTTCTCTCATTACTTCCCATTCCAATTCATTTTTTGACCTTCATACTCTAAACTTTTTTTTTTCCTTCTAAGCTCTCATATTCAATCATTCATGTGCTTACATACCTCTACCTGCCTGATTTCTATCATTGCATCATCTCCTGCCTGTATTAACCAACTCCTCTCCACTTTTTTGCTATTCAACTCTTATTTCACTGTATTGTTGACTTCGTCTCCTGTCCTCATTTCAGACTAATTCGCTCCCATCTCCCTCTGATTCCTCGCCGCTCGCAGTCCGCTCTGTTGCTCACATTCATTCCGCTCCATTTCTTGGTCTTGTCCTTAGGGCTTGCATTGCTTTTTAATGGCATATTCTACCCTACCCTTGCTGCATTGTACACAGCAGCACTGAGTACCTTTACCCTTGCCTGCCTTCCTATCCTCTACAACTGCACCAAGTTCCAAGACTTCCTGCCAACTTCTAACGATATCAGGATTTAACGAGCAGTCTTCCTACACAGTAAAATTTGCATTGCTCTTGTAGGTTGTATGGCTATTATAGGGTAGCAACACATACCTTTTCCAGTAATTTCCCCCTTAACCGCAATAAATTATTTGTGGAAGGCAATAATCCTACAAAACTGTATAATTACGGTAAGCAGTTTCTTACAGCTGTACTTGGGTAGCCTTATGTAGTTTTGTGATTCAAATATTGTGCACACATTCCCTTGGTACGTTAAACAGCAATGCCATTCAGAACATAAATTGTTAATAAATGTATTTTATAACAGATGAGCATTTCTTTTTTGCACTGTGAGGGCTCATTTCCACTATAGTGAATCCGCATGCGTTGTCCGCATGCGGATTTACACAGCCAATACAAGTGGAAGGGCCTGTTTCCACTTGTGCGTTGTGCGGAGCGTTTTTGTGTGCGGGGAAAATCTGCACGGCAGAGCCGTCAGAATTCGCTCCCCGCACACCGCTAAGCGAATCGCATACAATGGGCTTGATTCACAAAGCGGTGATAACTCAGTTATCACGCCTAAAAGACTTTAGGCGTGATAAGCCGTGCAAAGCTGAGTTATCACCGATTTGTGCTGCTCTTCGCGCGAAGCTCCCGCGCGCAAAGTTTTGCGCGCGTAGCGCACCGCGCTGCGCGCGCAAAGTCCCATAGGGCTCAATGGACGCTGCGCGCAAAGCACGGTACACTGCGCGCGCAGCGCGGTGCGCTACGCGCGCAAAACTTTGCGCGCGGGAGATCGCGCGAGTTTCTTCTTATCACGCCTAAACTGAGTTTAGGCGTGATAAAGGGCTTTTCACAGGCGTGCAAACACTTTGCACTGCTTTGTGAATCAAGCCCAATGTATCTAATAGGGAAATCGCATGCTGTTTTGGCATGCGTTTTCCCCACGATTTCGCATAGGAGGTAATGTTAATGTACACAGGCAGTGACATGGTTACAATCGCCCACCTACTACCCTATACGAAATCGCGGGAAAAAACGCATGCAAAATCGCACCTGCATGCGATTTCGTCTGCGGTGATTTCCCGGCGATTCCGCATCGCACAAGTGGAAATGTAGCCTAAGCAGCAGATGTGTTAGTACCACCCACCAAATAGTGGGTGTGGCTGTGACCAAGATAGCAAGAGATACTTAACTTCCAAAACTTAAAAGTCAGGTTAGACAATTTTGCACACAAAAAAAACCTCACTAAGGGGCATTATTATTCATTCTATTTATGAAGCGCCAACATATTACGCACCGCTGAACAATAAGTAAATAGCGAGACACAAGATACAAGATCTTGCAACAGAGTTTAAAGAGGAACTTTAACCAAGAATTGAACTTGCATTCCAATCAGTAGCTAATACCCCCTTTCCTACGAAAAATCTTTACCTTTTCTCGAATAAATCATCAGGGGTGTTTGTATGGCTGATGGTGTTTGTATGGCTGATATTGTGGTCAAATTCCTCCCACAGTGTGATGTTATGACCATGGACCTGACAGTTTGCTGTCTGTGAACCTCGTTGGATTGTGGAAATTATGGCTTTTTCCAACCTCCAAACAAGCAGCATCTCACTCGGTGCATAGAACTCTCAGTAACAAACATTCTGTACAGAGAGCGCTGTAAAAACAGTGCTGAAGAATTGTGCACAGCCAGCGCCGCTATAGGCCATTATAGGAATAATGGCTTTAGAATCGCTCAGTGAGTAGTTTAGGCACAGTCAAAAGACAGAGCACAAATTACTATAAAAACACTAATTCGGCCACCAGCAATAGCTGGATTCTGGCGTCCAGAGAATCTGCTTGGGCAGCTTCTTTTTGGTGAGATCTGTCAATGGCTTGGCGAGGGCACTGTAGTTGGGGACAAACTTTCTATAGTACCCAGCCGTTCCTAAGAAGGACTGAATCTGTTTCTTCGTTTGGGGGGTGGGCCAGGACACAATGGCATCTACCTTCCCCGTATCTGGACGAAGCTCTCCCTCCCCCACCACATGTCCCAGGTACTGTACCTGTTTCATGCCGATCTGACACTTGCTAGGCTTGACTGTTAGTCCTGCTGCAGTGATGCGCCCCAAAACCTGTGACAGCTGCGCTAAGTGGTCGTTCCAGTTGGTGCTAAACACGGCGATGTCATCCAGGTAGGCGACAGCGCAGTGTTCCAAACCTTCCAGGAGACCATTTACAACCCGTTGGAAGGTGGCCGGGGCGTTTTTCATTCCAAAAGGCATTACATTAAATTCAAACAGACCTGAGGGGGTGATAAAGGCAGACCTCTCCCGTGCCTCAGCTGTTAGAGGGACCTGCCAGTATCCCCGACTCAAATCCACGATTGTTAGATATTGCGCGCCAGCTAGCTTATCTAACAATTCGTCGACCCTCGGCATTGGGTAAGCATCTGACGCAGTTATCAAATTTAGTTTTCGATAATCTACACAGAACCGAGTGGTCTGGTCCCGTTTGGGTACTAGCACTACAGGTGATGCCCATGCGCTGTGCGACCGTTGGATCACCCCTAGTGACAGCATTTCCTCAATCTTCTTGCTGATGTGGGCCTGATCCTCAGGGGAGACTCTATAGGCTGACTGTCTAATCGGCTTGTTATTTCCGGTGTCGACATGGTGTACAGCCAGGCTGGTCAGACCAGGGCGGGCTGTAAAGGTACCACGGTAAAAGGTCAGCACATCAGATAGCCCAGCCTGCTGCTCTGCTGTCAACTCCGGATTGAACCTGCACCTCGGTAACAGAGTCGGTTTCCTGGGTGGAGGCCAGGATGTCAACCAGGGCCTCTGCTTCACCGTCCGGTAGCAAACTGCAGACAGGGAGAGCGCAAGCGGTTCTAGCATGATGTTCCTTTAACAAATTTACATGGTATGTTTTCAGCTGCTTACCTCGGTCATCCAGCGCGACCACATAGGTCACATCACTAATCTTTCTATGTATGGTATAGGATCCATCCCAAGCGGCCTGCAGCTTATTCTGTCGCATCGGGTTTAGGACCCATACCTTGCGACCTACCTCATAAACTCTCTCCCTAGCCCCGTGGTCATACCACTGCTTCTGGGTGGCCTGGGCTTGAGTAAGATTCTCTCGCACTAACCCCACCAGGGTGTCCATCTTTTCCCGGAACTTTAGAACGTATTCCACTATGGAGACCCCGGGACCCATATCCTGCCCCTCCCAGACCTCTCGAATGAGATCGAGGGATCCGCGTACCCTCCTCCCATATAAGAGCTCAAAGGGCGAGAACCCGGTGGATGCCTGGGGCACCTCACGATAAGCAAACAGTAAGTGGGGCAGGTATCGCTCCCAGTCTCTCCCTTGCGATTCAACAAACACCCTTAGCATCTGTTTCAGAGTACCATTGAACCGCTCACATAACCCATTTGTCTGGGGGTGGTAAGGGCTGGCCATGATGTGTTCTACCTGCATTTGTTTACAGAGGCATTCCATTAGGCGCGACATCAATTGCGGGCCGTGATCGGTGAGCATATCGCGGGGAAAACCGACCCGTGAGAAAATGCGCACCAATGCGTCCGCAATCTTGTCTGCCCGTATGGAGCTCAGGGCTACAGCTTCAGGGTAGCGAGTGGCATAATCGACCACCGTAAGAATGAAACGTTTCCCTGTGCTGCTGGGTATTGCCAGAGGCCCAATTATGTTCACAGCAACCCTTTGGAAGGGCTCCTCTATGATGGGCAAGGGCCTCAGTGGGGCTTTGTCTGTGTCACCTGCTTTGCCGACCCGCTGACATGCGACACAAGACCGGCAAAAATCGGCAATATCTGTCCCCATGTGGGGCCAATAAAAATTGTGTGCAAGCCGGGATTTGGTCTTGCGGATCCCCAAGTGACCAGCCAGGGGCACCTCATGTGCTATTCTTAATAGCTGCTCCCTGTACCTGTGGGGCACAATCAACTGCCTGTCTGCCTCCTCCACTTCAGACAGCTCAGAGGGAGTAACCTCTCTGTACAGTCTGCCGTGCTCCCAGTACACCCTCACTTTGTCGCCCTCCACCGGTGCCCTGTCCGCCAGACCCCTGAGCTCTTCCAGGCTGCTATCAAGTCACACAGCCTCGGAGAACTCAGCGCTGTCGGCCACAGGCACCAGAGAGGTGGCAAACTGAGAGGCCTCTGGGTCCTCAGAGCCAGGCTCTGAAGTAGAAGAGCCCGACCCAGTGACATCAGCCCCTTCAGTGGACAATTCGTCTGCTGCAGCCCGGTGAGCACTTCGGGTCACCACTGCAGCTGACGGAGCGTTCACTGTACACATGTCATTATGCAACACATCACATATTACATCAACATTATCTGCATTCATGGTAACAACGTGTCCTCCTCCAGGCCTGGGCACTGGAGACTCACTAGGGCTGGCTCCTAGTACACAGTCCGTAGCCCCTGGGGCCTCACCAGCACTCCCCGCTTGCACAGCATTATCACACAGTACCTTGCAAGAGTCCTGAACTTCTGCGGGGGATGCAGGCTCCATGGGGTGTGGAGTAGGCTCATACCGGGCCACTAACCGTCCCAGGTCAGTACCCAACAAAACGTTCGTGGGGATGGCATCCGTTACCCCCACTTCTTTCATTCCGCTGCCGGCCCCCCAATCCAGGTGGACCAAGGCGGTGGGTATGGCGGGGGTGACACCCCCAACTCCTTTGACAGCCATAGTCTTGCCAGGAATGTACTCCTCAGGGTTCACAAGCTGGAGGTGCACTAGAGTCACCTCTGCTCCAGTGTCTCAGACCGGTGGTAACCGTATCCCCAACCGTGACAGGTTGCAGATTCTCTGCATAGCTACCTGCATTCCTGGTGGCACACAATGCATTCCGGGCCCCGACAGAGTTTGGGGCTTCCTTCTTCTTTTCTGGGCACGTAGCACTGATGTGACCCGGTTTGTTACAGGCAAAACATCTCCGAGTGTCAACGGTGGCGGTTCTACCTCCAGGCGGCTGCGGGACTTGGCTTCGCTGGGTGCTCAGAGGAGAAGGTCTCGCAGTCTTTTCTCCCTTCCAGCTGGGCGCCGTAGTCCTCCGAAAGTCAGATGCTCAATTGGACGTGTAGGCATCAGCAACTTTTGCGGCCTCATCCACGGTCTTCGGCTCTCGGTCCCGTACAAACTGCCGGACCTCAACAGGACAAGTGTGGAGGAACTGGTCTTTTATTATCAGTTCCTGCAGTGCATCAAAAGTTTCAACCGCCAGTCCTTTTAACCACTGCTGGAAGGCAGTGCGCAGGTTGCACGCATGATCCAGGTAACTGTCATTAGGACCTCGCTGCACTGTCCTGAAATGTTTGCGATACACCTCTGGCGTGAGGTGGTATCGCGCAATGATGGCTTTCTTAATTGCCTCAAAGTCTGTTTCTTCCTCCTGGGGGAGACTCACAAATGCCTCCAGGGCCTTGCCTCTTAGCCCTGGTGTGAGGTATCGTGCCCACTGCTCACGGGGCACCCCATACTGCCGACAAGTCCTTTCAAACCCCTGTAGGAAAGTGTCGATGTCAGAGTCCTTGTCCATAGCGGGGAACTTATCCAGGGGGATTCTGTGGACTCGCTCACCTTCGCGTTCTGCGGGTCCAGCAGACCGGTTCTGCTGCTGAAGTTTAGCCAGCTCCAGCTGGTGTCTCCGTTCAGCACTTTCCCTCTCGGCCTGGTGTCGCCGTTCAGCTCTTCCTTCCTCTGCCTGTCGGTGCAGTAGGATCAGCTTTAGGCGCAGTTCAGGATCAGCCGAGTTCAGTAGCTGTAGATCTGCTTCCAGAGATGGTGTCTCCCTGTTTGGTGGATCATCCAGGACATCGTCTCCACTTGCATTCCGTGGCGGGAGCGATTCCTCCTCTGGCGTGTCGTGAGCTGCATCCGCTGACGTTGAAGCACGGGCTTGCTCTGCCTCATCATGCTCCTCGAGGGCACGAACCAACTGCTCCTTAGTCTGGCCGCTCACTGTCTCGATGCCTGCCTTTGTGCTCACACAGGTGGAGTAGCATCTCTTTGTTTTGCCTTGCATAGCTGGATGCTTTCTGAGCCATCGTGTTGCAAAAGGAAAAAAGAAAAAAGGGGGAGGGACAGCAAATACCAAGTGTGTATCCTTGAACAAAAAAAAAGTATATAGATTCATCACTGAGTAGACTTCTGTAGCCTAGTTGCTTCTAGCAAGCTTCCAGCCTTTAGTACTCAGAATAGCGAGCTAAACTGCGTACTAATGTACTAAACGATGCCACCACTGCCAGCCAATTATGTCAGGAACCGGCCCACGGCACGCCTGCGTATACGGTTCCCGACTGCGGGTTTGACCAGACTGAGAGGGGAAGCAGCCTTAGTCAAGCTAAAACAAGGCTGGGACCCCTCAGAACACCTCTCACCGCCACCACTAGCGGTTCGCTAGACACTTCCACTCTGCTGTTGAGTCCTCAGCGCGCACTCCGCGTTTTCGTATTTGGGTCAGCTTTGCGCTTAGGCCGAATACGAGAACGCCACGCACCCACACACACAGTACAGTTGTAAAGTAACACAGCACAATCAGACACTGACTTGTAATGCAAGTTACACTGTCGTGCAGCAAAACCACTAACAGTCGTTCCGAACGATACTGTTAGCTACTCACACTGGCGTTTTGTACGTTGGGTCAGCTGCGCGCTTTAGGCCAACGTATGACAAACGCCCCCACACACACAATGCAATTATAATTTCATATGGTAGTGTTGCTCAAACATACAACTAGGCACGGGCTTATACACAGCTACACTGCAGTCTCCTTTAGGCTATGAGTGTTAGTTTAGTACGGCAGAAGTCAAGCTTATTAAATAATAATTTAATATTCCAGAACAACATAGAACAATGCAGAACTTAATATATACAAAAGATTACAAAAAACAAAGTAAAAATAGTTACAAGCTAAAAGTTACAAAGATACACACGGATACTTGCGTAAAAATAAAAATGGGGATTAAAAACGTTACCAACTTGAAGGTCTCAACGTTGTCGGCAGGAGCATGCCGCTTGTTCGACCAGAAGTCGAGAAGTCGAGATCAACTCTAGCTATGCGCTATCTCCAAGAGCAGATACCGGTGGCTGTCCTGGGCCAGCTTAAATAGTCCGAAGTGTCCCCTGGGGCATTTAATGTCCAGCCCCCAGGAACTAATGCACTTTCCCCGTTTGTGACATCACCGAACGCTTGTCATAATCTTGAGAACAACAAATATCCTGTTGACACTTACAGATTTCAAAGCAATTCCTTTTCCAGAGATCCAACATCCACTATAGTACCCACACCCAACAAAAGACTTCCTTAGCCCAATTTCCCCAGGTTACAATGTCTATACATCCAGAGATTGTTAAGTGAGGCTTTTCAATTCCAGGTGAAAACTTGATTAAGGCTTTTTCCTGTCTCCGTTTTTAAAGTCTGCAGAGATTTCCAACCCCCTTCCAATAGA